>NW_006402625.1:0-4992 GCF_000299155.1 Elephantulus edwardii
TCTTGGAGAGGGACATCATGCTTGGGAGGGTGGAGGGACAGCGCAGGAGGGGAAGACCCTCTATGAGATGGATTGATTCGGTGACTGGGGTAATTGGGATGGGTGTGTCAGAGGCAGTGCGGTTGACGCAGGATAGAGCAGGGTTTAGGGCTGTTGTGCATAGGGTCGCTATGAGTCGAGAACGACTTGATGGCACATAACAACAACAATAACATCTATCCTTGTACAGAACAGAGGAAGAAAACATTGCTTGGTTCAAAATCAGGGAAGTAGTGCATCAGGAATGCAACCTGTCCCCATACCTTTTCAATCTGTTGGCAGAACAGATAATTTAGGAGGCAGGACTTTATGAGGAGGAGTGTGACATTAAGATTGGAGGAAGACTCATTCACTTACGATATGCAGATAACACAACCTTGCTTACTGAAACTGAAGAAGATCTGAAGCACTTGATGTCAAAAGGTCAAGGATGGTAGTCTTCAATATTAATGGAATCTCAACATGAAAAAGACAAAGATTCTCACCACTGGGCTAATTGGCAGCACCATAATAGATGGAGAAGAGACTGAGGTTGTTAGCAATTATAGCTTGCTTGGACCCACAGTAAACACTCTTAATATCAGCAGTCAGGAAAGACTAATTGAATTGGAAAAAATCTACTGTCATGGACCTCGCCAGAGTGCTGAAGAGCAACAATGTTAGGCTAGATACAAAGGTGTGCTTAATACAGGCCATAGTCTTCTCAATTACTTGTTATGCTTCAGAGAGTTGAACAATGACTAAGGATGACAAAAGAACAATAGATGCTTTCGAGTTGTGGTGCTGGAGAAGAATCTTGAACATATCATGGACTGCCAAGAAAACAAATAGGTTTGTCTTGGAGAGAATGAAACCAAGTCTCTCCTTGGAGACAAGGATTTTGAAGCTCTGCCTCACTTACTTTGGTCACATGTCCAAGTGAGATCGGTCCTTGAAGAAAGATATCATTCTTGGAAGGGTGGACAGACAGCATAGGAGAAGAAGACCCAGGATGAGATGGATGTATTGATACAGTGCCTGGGGCAATGGGGGTTGATGTGTCAGAATGAGTGAGACTTGCTCAGGACAAGGAAGGGTTCAGAGCTGCTGTACATAGGGTCACTATGCATTACAGGCGACTCAATGGCAGATAATAACAATAACATACTATGACAGGTTTGGAAGCAGGAGTGGCATCCACTTCCTAAACAACATGCCTCCAGAAAGTCTACGAATTTTGATAAGTGAACATATTTATAGAAAGGCTCCAGGCCTTTTGTTCATAGGGTCCCTATGAGTTGTGCTCAACTCGAAGGCAATAAACAACACCAAACCTCAATTATGACTAGCATTGATTCTGTCAACAAAGAATCTGAACCCTCCCCTATCCTGTGCCATCCTCATTTTCCCTGCTACACTTGATTCCATTGTCAAAGTTACTGTTCAATCCATATACTTTTCCTCAATAACTTTCAATCTTTCCAGCATGATATTTTTTCAAGGGCCAGTCTCTTCTGGCAACATGCCCAGTAAATGAGACAATGTTTTCCCGTCCTACCCTGTAAGAAGCTCCTTCTCCAAGACATATGTGCTCTTTTGGTAGTTCATTAGACATTCAGTGCTCATTTTCAGCACAACAACTCAAAGGCATTGATTCCTCTTCTGCTATCCTTAGTCATTCAACTTGGATATGCATAGCAAGTAATGAAAAGATCACAGCTTGAATAAGGTGCACGTTAGTCTTTCAACTGATATTCTTACTCTTAAACACTTTGGAGAGGTCCCTGAGATCAGATTCTCCAAATGCAATGCTTCTCTGGATTTCCTGACTGCTGGTACCAAGGATGGTGATTTTGTGTGCAAGTAAAATGAAATCATTGACAACGTAAATCTTTTTTCTCCGTATCTCATGATATTACTTAGTGGCCCAGTGGTGAGGATTTTCTTTTTCTCAATGTTGAGATGTAATCTGTATTGAAGACTGTGTAGTTTTGGGTTTTCTTCAGTCAATATTTTAAGTCCTCCTCCCTTTAAGCAAGCAAGGTTGTGTCATCTGCATACCACAGGTTGTTGATGAGTCTTCCACCAATTCTGATGGTGCATTATTTTCAAAAAGTCCAGCTTCTTGAATGATGTGCACAACATACAAGTAGGAAAGTATAGCCCACATTCCAACACTTAGTCCTCTTGGAGGTTTAGCTTATTGCCTATAAAAAGATCCTGTATAAACAAATGATCCTGAAATGTTCAATCACTTTTCCTCTGGATGCTACACCTAACCTGTCCAATTTCTCCTAGAATCACTGTTTATCATCCTCTGCCACCACATATATTGATTTGAAACAATCGTCCTTCAAGCCTGCAGCTGTCTGAGAAACCAATGAGAGCTAGGGATTTGGGCTTGCTAGCTTGTACAAACGTGTGAGGCAACTTCCTGACGGTTATTACATTTCTGAGAGTTGTTAACAGTGAATTACATTACTCAAGGACATAGAAAGAGTCAGAGGGTTGAGAGATGAAGAAATAAATACTTGGTGGTAGAGATAGCAACGTAATGTAACAGCTTGAAAATTTTAGATATTTAGAAAAAGTTTTGAACTTCTAAAAGAATTATCTGTGTGACAGGATGTATTAATATATATATGGCATGTCTAAATACTACTTAATATATTATATCGTTCTGAAGACATATCTAGTGCTGTCAGAGCCTTAAGTCAAGTTTGAATGTTAATTTTCACTGTACAAAAATTAACTAAAAGATTGACCGGATGTATATGGACCAATCAAAAACCTTTTTATCTGGTACAATTTGACAGTCTATCCTTTCTTCTTTTTTTAAAACTTTTATTCCTTTCTTACTTCTTTCCTTCAAATATTTGTTGTCAATTTCCTTTTAAGAGGGAGCCCTGGTGACATAGTCTGTAGAGAGTTAGGCTGCTAGTCCCAAAGTGAAGTCTTTCAAAGTTCAAACCTACCAGCTGCTTTGAGGGGAAAAGATGAGTGATCTCCTCCAATGTGATTTTTTAGGCTTGGAAACCCAGTGCAGAGTCAGCTAGGAGATGGAATCAACTCAAAAGCAATAAGATGGAGAGGGAAATCTGTTACACTTAGGATGTCGATTATACAAATAACAATTTACTACATTTTGTTGTTATTGTTGTTTTGCGGCATCGAGTCATCTGTGGTTCAATAACAATCCTACATACAGTATCTTTAAACCCTGCCCTATCCTGAGCCAATTTCACTGTCTCCAGCACATCTACCTCCATTATGCCAGTCACTGTGCCAATTCATCTCATCTAGGGTCTTCTTCTTCTGCACTCCCTCCACTCTTTCGAGTTTGATGTCCTTTTCCGAGGACCCGTCTCTCCTGGCCATGTGCCAAAGTGTGTGAAACTGAACTTCAAAATCCTAGCCTCCAAAGAGAAACTTGGTTTCGTCCTTTCCAAAAAAAACTTGTTTTCTCTCTTGGTGGTCCATGGTATAGTTCAAGACACTTCTCCAGTATTACAACTCAAAGGCATCAGTAATTCTTCTGTCATTCTTTATCATTGTCCAGCACTTTGATGCATAGCAATTAATTGCAACTACCATGGCCTGAATCAGTATACCTCAGTTGCTAGACTGACATTATTACTGTTTTGCACTTCGTAGAGGTCCCTGACAGAAGATTTTCCAAGAGGAATTAATCTTTATTTCCTGATTGCTGGTGCCAAGAGTGTTGATTGTGGAAGCTGAGCAGGCTGAAATTGTTAGCAACATCAATCTCTTCTGAATCTATCATGGTGCTGCCAATTGGCCCAGTGATAAGAATCTTTGTTTTGTTGATGTTGAGTTTTAATCCATACTGAAGACTACAGTACTTGAAGTTCTACCACAAAAACTTCAGGTCCTCCATCAGTTTTGCAAGTAAGGTTGTTTCATCTGCATAGAACAGGTTGTTGTTGAATCTTCCTTCAATCCAGACGTCACCTTCTTCCTCATAAAGCCCAGTCTCCTGAATGATCTGTTTCACATACAGGTTAAAAAGGTACAGAGACAGGATGCATCCCTGGTGCACTACTTTACTGATTTTGAACACTGCAATGTTTCCTTGCTCTGTTTTGAGGACTGCTGCCTGGTCCAAGTATAGGTTTCACATGAGCACAATCAAGTGTTCGGGATTCATTCTTCTCAAGGTTAGCGGTGATTTCTTGTGATCCATCCAAATGCTTTTGCCTAGTTGGTTGTATATTTATTTTACTCATTGATGTATCTTTATTATACTTCTACATTATATGCTATCTTATCTACGATAAGCATTTTAACTCCATTATTTTCAAATATCTCTCTCTCACACACACACACATTTCACCAAGTTTCTTAACCTCAAAGAATTTAAATCTTTTGTGAATACAAAACTGGTTGTGTTGGCACCCGAGTTAAAGCTGTAAGCTAATTACACTGCAAATTAAAGATATTTAACCTTATTTCATGATGGTATTTATATTTTCAATGATTTTTTTACTTTATTACTTTACAAGTATATTGCTTTGGCCACTTGTTTTTCACATATTTACTATTTCTTGTCCCTGTCCAGTGAATAATCTCTTCTAGCAACATGACCAAAGTATTTGAGACAAAACTTTAATATCTCTTCCTGTCAGAAGCACTTTGACTTCATCTTCTTGAAGACATATCTTTTTGTTGAGAACAGTATTCACTACATAAAATTTCACCAAAAAACCCCCCAAAAATCCCACAAAATAATTGAAGATAAAAATATGGCAAAAAAAGGTAAAAGTCTCCTTCTAAATGTCATTTTAAGTCATAACTAATGTATTTTCTTGGTCCAAGTAGTAGCACAATTAAATGTTCTGGGATTCCCATTCTTCTCAGAGTCAGCCACAGTTTGTTATGATCCACACAGTCAAATGTCTTTGCATAATCAATGAAACACAGATAGACATTCTTCTGGTATTCTCTGCTTTCAGC
>NW_006402626.1:0-4960 GCF_000299155.1 Elephantulus edwardii
CTAGGACACCAAGTCTCTCCAAAACACACCCACTTACATCCACCTGAAACAAAGGAAGACATTTCCTCAGAACCAAAAGTGAGAGAAGGCTTTCCCTAGAGCTAGCACCCTGAATATGGACTTGTGGCATTCTAAACCACAAGAGAGTAAATTTGTTTGTTAAAACCAACCAACTGTGATATGACTGACTATAAAAACTATCTATTTAGTTTCCAAAAACGTAAATCCTTATAGAAGACTACCAAATTTTCTCTCACAAAACTGGTGAATTCAAATCAGAAAACTTTTAGTGGTTTAGTCTTTAGCAGCAAGACATTTAATGTACTATGCCTATACACGCAAACACACTACTCTGATCACATGCCTTAACACACATACACACATTCTTACAATTGTCTTTTCTTAGGATTATATCAGCAAAAGCTAGAAATGGTAGATGACAGTAAATACATTAATTGGGTCATAATTATTTCTTCTCCACTATAGCACCAACAGTTGCTTATCCTTGTACAACACTTTGGGATTTTGAACACATAGTTTCAAAATTCCAAGCCCTATGCTCAAAATCACTAGCTCTTAGATAGAAGCAAATCAAGACAACAAGGAGTTATCATCTCACACCAGCAACAATAGCAAAGTTCAGCAGGACAGCGAAAAACAAATGCTATCAAGAATGCCAAGAGATTGGAACCCTCACACACTGTTAATGGGAATGTAAAATGATAGAACCACTATAGAAGGCAATCTGGTGCTTTTTCAAAAATTTGGAAATAGAAATATCATTTAACTCAGCTATCATAATACTGGGAGTAAACACAAAGAAATTAGAGCTGTGACACAAGCAGAGATGTGCACACTTATGACTAGTGCAGCATAATTAACAATAGCAAAAAGATGGAAGCAGCAGCCCAAGTGCCCATGAACAACTAAGTGGATAGAGAAATTATGGCACATTCACATAAAGGAATATTATGCAGCATTGAAAACTAATGAACTCATAAAATACTGCACAACATGAATCTGGAAGACATTATGCTGAATGAAATAAGTTGGTCACAAAAGGACAAATACTGCATAATCCCTCTGTTGTAATAATAATATGGGTCCAGGGAGGGGGTTTGGAAAGCAGGAAAAGAATGGATAGATAAACAACACTAGACTAGATTGGGTGAAGGGAAGAGCAATCTGAAAGGCATGTATTATTAGAAATTATGTGTATGGTCCAGAATGAAGGTTGCATAGTGGAGTGTATTCAGGGTGGGAGGGGGAGGGGAAGAGAGATGGGAGGATTGTATACCAATGAAGGAATTTTTCCTTTACTTTTCAAAGAGAAGAGTGAACTGGGTGGGGGGAGGGGTAGGCAGGGAGAAAAGTGTAACAATGAATAAATGGAAATACAAAATATCTGTAAATGTTCATGAAAATCAATAAAATTTTTAAAAAAGAAATTATGTGTATGATAATACTATAGAACAAGAAAAGCATTACAAAAGAAAATGGAGAAGGGGAAGGGAAGAAAATACGTATGATTGAAAACCAATCTTTGTGAACCATCACTAAAATTAAAAAAGAAGCCTAAGGAGTACAAAGGACCTCTTTATAAAAAAAAAAAGAAAAAAAAATACAGTATTGGGAGGGACCCACCAAATTTCAGAACCCTCATTCACCTCAAACATTCACTTTAGAAATAGTATTGATGTTTTTCTGACTGTGTCATATGAATGGTATAAAAATATTATACAAGAATGTCAAGTCTAGTATTTCAGACAGAAGAAATCCTAAATAAGTCAAAGGGTAACTGGAAGAACTTTCATTGTCTTAGAATTGAAACAGATACATCGCTAACTCTCTAGTTTCTGAGGCTGTAAATCACATACATGATCACTGACCATTTTCTCCTGCAGAGCTGCTTCTGGATTCAAACCACCAGAGAGGTATAGCACATAATTAGCAGCACAACTCCCTGCACACTACACCACCAGAACTCTGTGGAAATACTTTATTCTTTTCATAATTTTTTAATGGATTACAAAAGTCCAGTCAGTTGATGAGAAAGCAGAAATTATTTAACTATGACTTTTGAAGAAGTGCTGAATTCTCCACCCCTTATTTTCCTATTCATTGCTTGTAATTCCTCCTTTGCTTGTAATTCCTCCTAGAGATTATTCCTTTGGATTTGAGAGCCTTATGGTCTTTAGAAGTTTCCTATTAAAATGCAATTACCATTAGGGCCTCTGCTGGCTAATATCAGAAGGAATTGTCACCAGAAGGTATTTCCACTGTGGCAACTGGTGAAGAACAACATTATCCAGCAATGAGGAGCAGAGTAGCTGCCCAGAGCAACCCTGGAGCTTGGCACTGAGTGATCCAGGAAATAGAACCAAAGAGCAACCTTGCCTATTTCAGAACATTGCCCAGGGCTAGCCTTGCTAAGTGATTTTATCATGATGATATCTTGCTTGACAATTTCAAAGTTTATGTCACGCTGATATTTAATATTCATTTAGCACTGCTCCCAAGATACTAGTCAGTTACTGTATCGGTGCACTGAATGGTATCCCAGGTGCCTGAAAGAGGGACTAAAAAACCCTGGAGATTATAACCTGTGCAGAGGAAGTGTAACATCCAAGAAGATGATGATTAAGAAGGTCTGGTGGTGCTATGCTTAAAGCACTTATCCACCAACTGAAAGACAGTTGTAACCCACTGTCTAATCCATGGGAGATGTGACATTGTGCTTTTTTAAAGACTTATAGATTTGAAAATCCTGTAAAGCAGCTCTTTGCTAGCCTATAGAATCACTACAACTCAACAGTAGTGCATTAATAGGCTAGATTCTGAGTCAGTAATGCTCAACTTCACTGGTGGTTTTTTCCTTATTTTTTTATTTTATACTGATTTACATACATTATTCATAAAGTTTGTATACATTGTTTTTCAAATTGAATCTTACCCCTTTCCTTTACTGGTTTATTTTAAAACAAAACAAAGACACATCAAAACAATCTCGAATTTCTCACCAGCAATTCAATTCCAAATTATAGCAACCCTTAAAAAAATAGGGCAGAACTCACAAAATTTTCAAGACTATAATTCCTGTTAAATATTCTTCTAGGTGGTATAGCACTGGTCTGTGCATTGCTGTACAGAGATAACTCGTGGTTGCTGTGATGCTGAACACTGGGACACTGATGTGCCAAACGTGGTAATGGTTACCCATGGTGGATAGTGTTTTCTGGAGCTTCCCGACTAAAACAAGCCTAGAAGCAGGAGTGGCATCCAAAATGACTTGCCTCTGGAAACTCTATGTACAAACAGTGCTCAGGCCTTTCGTTCATAGGGTCACTATGAGTCGTCTATGACACGAAGGCACCTAACAATAACAACAATTGTTAGGAAAGCATACCAACTGATACATCTTTTTCTCACACTGTGTTTTATGTGTTCAAAATGACCATTCTTTCCTTAACAATCAGTACCTACCTGCTGTAAAATCAGGACGGCTTTTCGTAGGACCTAAACACTTGTCTATCATTTCTTCGTAGGACCTAAACACTTGTCTATCATTTCTTCATCTGTCAGATCACATGATCTCTTCTAATGAGTGACTGGGCCACCGTTTTCCAACATTTCAGGTTAGATGTGTGAGCAACTCTAGTACTTACTCTACTGCACTCATTTATTTAAACATCCCCCTTGATATTCTGTCAATTCCTAGAGATTTGTTATTCACTAATGCCTTCAGTGTGGTGTAGACTTCTTTTTTCAATACCATCAGTTCTTCAGTTCTTTGTAGGTTTTTGCACTATTAAATTTTTTTATTTTTATATTAGTTTGCTTTCAAAGTTCATACATATTATGTTTCACACTATTCCTCACTGACATTGTGTTTCATATAATCATTCCCATGCATGATATTTTATAAAATTAGTCATGACTTTTGTCCATATTTTCAGGTTCTTGTTGTTTGCTTTGTTAATGTTATGAATTACACTGACTGTTTTTCTTATGCTGAACCATCCTTGCATACCTGTTATGAGTCCCATTTGATAATCATGATTATTTTTTTTAATTCTACTGGTTAGGATTTTGTTAAGGATTTTTGCATCTACGTTCATGAGAGATATTGGTCTGTAGTTTTCTGTCTTGGTAATATCTTTGCCTGGTTTTGGAAATTCTATCAGTTCTTGATTATATGATACTTTTTGAAATGGTTGGACATCAATTTTTTTGCCGCACTGACTGTATATATTCCTTTCTTAAAGATAATTTTTAAAATGGTTGCATACGTAGATCCAGAGGCTGTAAATATAATCATGGATGTCATATCAATCTTGGCTGAAAGCAGAGAATACCAGAAAATTATTTGCTTAAATCTTATTGACTGTATAAAGACATTTACATGTGTGGATTAAAAAAAAAATATGGATAGCAATGTGAAAAATGAGAAGTACAAAATATTGACTAAGTCTGCTACCCTGATAATAAGAAGGTAACTAAATTATGAATATTAAAAAAGAAAGGATAAAGGGGGTGCAAAAAAAGGGAAGGGAGAAAAATCACTGGGATAGCAGAGGTTAGTGAGTGGAGGGGAGGCAAACTTAAGCAAAAGGTTCGATGAGGGGGCTTGAAAAGATGAGGTGATAATGAGCAAATAGCAGTGATCCTTAATTCTATAAAAGTTGAATATGAACACGTGACTCAATGGCACGTAACAACATGTATAAAGATATATAAAACACAAAGTACATGTACAAAACATGATGTATATTAATGATTATGTTGTTGTTGTTGTTGTTGTTATGTGCCATCAAGTCGCTTGTGACTCATAGCGACCCTATGTACAACAGCCCTAAACTCCACTCTGTCCTGTGCCAATCACACTGTCTCTGACACTCCTGTCCCAGTTATCCCAGTCACTGAATCAATCCACCTCATAGAGGGCCTTCCTCTCCTGCAC
>NW_006402627.1:0-5011 GCF_000299155.1 Elephantulus edwardii
GGCTGGTGAACTCATGCCTAGCAGAAGAGCTCCCGCACATCCATGCCTTTGAACAGAAGACTCTGACCCCGGAGCAGTGGAACCGTGAGCGGCAGAAATGAGGGACTTACAGCTGGGCAACCATTAAACCGTGAATCAGGACCAGATTCTGCGTGTGGTGTGTGTTTGTGTGTGTGTGTTGGTGGGAGAAGGGAACCATGAAACTGGGGATCTGCGGTCTGCCGTCTCCCTGCTCTATTTACTGTCCTCTTTTACCTGTCTATCTTGGTCTTTATGTCCTCTTAAAAAACGAAGGCTCGGGGAGCTCTGGTGGCCTAGTAGCAAGAAGCTGCACTGCACTCCCAGAGGCGCATGGTTCGAATCCACCAGATGCTCTGCCGGGGAAGGAGGGACACTCTCCTCCTGAACCAGTCAGATCCGATTTGACGGTACACACACACACACAAAATAATAATAATAAAATTTTTTTAAAAAAAAAAAGACATGCCAGGGTGAAACAAGCCAGGTGTAGTTAAAATGCAGAAGGGCCAACATACAGAGCTTTGTGTTTTATATAAAGGTTGAGTTTCCTTAAGACTTCTAAAACAAAGTTCAGTGAAGCAGTGTTAAGATTACTTCCTGCAGTTTATACCTATACGTTCTAGACATTTTTTGTTTCAGTGCTCTTTGCAAACTACTGAAATTATTTCAGGACCTGTTGAAGGATTGTGATCCACAGTTTCCAAAAGCCCCAGAGTTGGGCTTTTGTGGCCTTGTCCTACTGTGGCACTTTCAGAAGCCATGTCACACACCTCTTTTCACGATGCCTCTAGGTAGGGATTTAGAACTGGAGTCAGCAAACTACTGCCACATACGGCTTAGGTTTTAGAAGAAATAGTGCTTTCTTGGAATATACAGTGCCCCATTTGGCTTAATGTTTGTTTGTTTTGTTTTTTTTTAAAAAAGGATAATGGATAAGATTAGAGACTACGTAAGGGTTGGGTCCTGTAGATCCTATTCAGAACTTTGGCTTTTTTTAAACTTCTCATTTTCTGCCTGTTCTTTTTTTCCCTAAGGTCTTTGACTTCGGTTGAGTGATAATTCAGGGCAGGAGATGTAAGAGACCCCACCATGTTCTCAGTCAGAATAGATTAAAGCTGAGAAGCAAGGTCCAGAGATGTAACCTACCACCACTCCTATCCTATCCTGCTCCAGTGGGACACCCACACCTGGTGCTTCTCAGCACGGCGTGTGGAAGCCTGTAACAAGTGAGAGTAGAGAGCTCTGAGAGGGCCAGGAATTAACCAGGCCCATGGTGGTTTGGGAGACTTGACAGAGAAATCATTTAACCAGCTTGTTAAGAAACATCTGAGCAAAAAACAAAGAAGAAACATCTGAGCAGGGAAATTAGGAGTGGTGTTATTGTTAGGTGCCGTCTAGTCAAATATGATTCATAATGATCTTACGAACAGAAGATCTGAACTCTGCTTTATCGTCTGCCATCCTCACACTTCCTAACACACAAGAACCCACTGAAGCAAGTCACCGTGTCATTCACTTGGTCAAGGGTCTTTCCTTCGCCAACCCTCCACCCTTCCCAGCTTCATGTCCTTCTCCAAGGACAACCCCTTCCAGCAACATACCCAAAGTATGTGAAGTAAAGCATCATCATTCATGCCGCCACAGGGCACTCCCCCTGCACCCTCTCCAAGACATTTCAGAATAGTATATATTAAATGTACCAGTTGATGTGTCTGTCAGTGGCAAGCCTTTTAAATAGTGGCATGCAACTGGGCAAGAAATTAATTTCTTGAGGAAGCAGTTTGGGGTGATGTAAAAAGTTTGGAGTGTTTTTTAAACCCGAAAGGTAGGTTGAGGACAAGTTAAAATGCCCTTTGAATGGTCGCTGATGGGGATATCAGTAAAATGCTCTTTGAATGTTCGCTGATGGGGATATCAGGGAAGGTGCGACCAGGTTTCTGTTACAGGTTCTTCCGGGGTTGCAGTGGGTAGTGAGTGGCGGGGGGAGGTGAGACTGATGAGCACGAGGCTCTTGCCCCCTCAGATAGTTTTTCTCATGGGGAGAAGAGATGGTGAATGAAAGTGTCTACCAGAGAACCTGTCACATAGGAAATGCATGGCAACCATGCTGCTGTGGGCAGGAGGTAGGAGGGGAAGAAGCTGTGCCTTTTTGAGGGCTCACATTTCCTTGAATTTCCCCATCCACTGGGGTTACACCCCTCTAGGGTTGCCTAGGGCCTGCACCCCATGGTAAATCACCCCTCCCCTCTCACAGACTCAGATGCCACTGCCTCTTCAGATAACAGTGAAACAGAGGGGACACCCAAGTTGTCAGACACACCAGCCCCCAAGAGGTGAGAAGAAGCCAGCATTTCTCTCTGGGGGTGGGTTAGGGGTAGAATACCTGGCCTCTTGAACGTCTCTGACCTTCTCTTTGTCCTTTCTCCAGGAAGAGAAGCCCTCCGCTGGGGGGTGCCCCATCCCCCTCCAGCCTCTCCCTGCCTTCTTCAACAGGGTTTCCACTTCAGGCCTCTGGGGCCCCTTCCCCATACCTGAGCTCGGTGAGTTGGGGTCAAGGGTGAGAAACGGTAAACTAAGATACCTGGGAAGAAGGTGGGAATTGTGGGTAAAGGCCCAGGCTTTGGGGTGAAGCCAGTTCAGCTTTGGGGATCTATGTCTAGGTGTAGCCAGCAAGCACCCTTGGAGGGTGTGAGTTGGGGCTGCCCACTTCCTCTGTGTGGTGTAGGAATTGGGGACAGACACGGCTGAGGAGAGCAGGCCCCAGGACAGTCCTGCTGTCCCCTCCCTCCTCTCAGGAGTCAGGGGGAGCTGCACTCATCACCATCTCTTTTGTTTTTCCATTCTCCCTGTTTGCATTTCTCCTCTTCACCCTTCCACCCCAATCCACTCCATTTCCCATGCCCATCTCCCTGATCCTGCCACAGCAGCTGGCTTCCCCCACCTACCCCCCATTCCCTTCTGACTACTTGGCCCTGCAGCTGCCTGAGCCCAGCCCCCCAAGGCCCAAACGGGAGAAACGGCCCCGCCTGCCCCGGAAACTCAAGGTATCCTGATTTGGGGAGACCAGGGAGGGACTAGAACAGCAGGAGGACAGCTGCCCTGAGGGAGGCTCAGGACGGGCTGGGAGCCAGTCCTGGAGCTCTGCATGACTGATCTGGGGCTGCTGGGTCCCAGGCCAGGGCAAAGCTCCAAGAGGTCCTGACCCTCACTCATCGTGGCCACGAGTCAGGGCAGAACTGCCTTGGTACCCCTTGGAGTGAAGACTCCTGGGGCCAGCACTCACCCTGCTGCAGTGTGGCCAGCAGCACGGCTTGGTTTCCACCTGTTGGGGGTAATCTGTGATGCCCGGCAGCCCAGAGGAGGGACCAGAGTTGTGGGATCTGGGCTCCAGCCAAGGCCCTACCGTTTGAAAGCCATGACCTTGAATAAGTCTCTGTGACCCACCCTGGGCCTCAGACAGATTCTGCATCTGTAAATTGAGTGACCTAACTCGATCGTGGCAAGTGCTCTTTGAGCATCCCACTTATCTGTCCTAGTTGCTGTAAACGCAGTAGTGCACAGAGCAGAAGCCCCTGACCTCATAGGATTCGTTTCCTGACAAGAGAGGCAGAAAAGTGGAAAATGCCCTAAATGGAATAGGGCTGACGCTAAAGGTTGGGTGACTTGGAATAGTATTTTATTGGAGGTTTAAAGGACATGAAAAAAAACCGTGTGGCTGGCTTGGAAGTGTTTCTGTCGCCAAGACCCAGTGCAAAGAGTGCATGCTTGGTTGGCTCAGGAAGGAGGCCAGGCTGGTGGGAGGAGAGGGAGTGATGAGAGAGCAGGGCCGCTTAGTGGCAGAAGGGCAGGACCATGGCCGGCTTTGTAAAGACCTCCCTTCAAACTGTGAGTGAAACGGGGGACTTTTGGAAAAGGCTGAGCAGAGGAAGGGTGTGCTCTAACTTACTTAGAGTTGATAACAAAAGTTTAATGAGACCCCTGTGTGGAGGCTGTGCTGGGTGTGGGACAGAGGAAGTACTGCTGGGTAGAAGAAAGGACACTGCGAAGAGGCCACTGCAGTAACTAAGCCACTGGAGGCTGCAAGTGGCTTGTGGGCGTTCTGAAGAATGAGCTGCAGAGCAGTTAAGGCCTGGTAGAAAGCTGGGAGTCGGGGCTGGCTCTGGGCGGATTAGCCTGAGCAGCCGAGGAAGTACAGCGGCCTTTTCCTGAGATGGGGAGCGTGACAGAACAGGTTTTAAAGGGAGGATGAGGAGCTTGGCTCTGAGCACATTAAGATGCTCTCGGGAAAGTCAACCAGCAGCTGGATATGGACGCCTGGGATTCCAGGGGGTATAGATTTGGAAGGCGGCAGCATGGTGACAGATGCAGTTGCTAAGGGCAGAGTGTGGCTGGAGAAGAGGCCTGAACCCCAGGAGGAATGAGAGGGGCCACGGCAGACAGAAAGCACAGTGCTTGGTTCTAAATCAGATTTAATGTTGCGTGTCCTTGAGTCGGAACCTCCCCGTAACTGTCCTTTCAGCAGGTATTCAGAGATAGGAAATCACAGCAGGGGAAATTGCCCATCCTTCCCATGTGGAGCAGCTGATGGATTTGAACCACCTGCCTTTGAGATTGTAGTGGAGCACTGGGCCACCAGAGCTTCCTAAGGCAGCATTACTGAGGGCTCTCAAGTTGGCTGGGTGGTAAGTCAGACTCAGACACCAGCAGTGAAATGAGAGCCCACATCCGTGGTGGTGATTACAGTGGGGATTCTGGAGCCCACATCCCAGCTTTGGATGTGACGTCCCAGCCCTACGTCCCATGACCTCTTAAGCTTGAAAGATGGATGTGAAAATAATGGCACTTTGTTCTATTTGTCAGGGTATTTGCTTTTGGCTTTTAGGGTGGGGTGAGCGAGGCAGAGGGCAGCGAGTTCTCGGGTGGTGGGGTGGGAGTGTGATGAGGTAGTGTGGACTTGTGGTTTGAGGCTCTGTGGTCATGCTAGGTTGAG
>NW_006402628.1:0-1978 GCF_000299155.1 Elephantulus edwardii
TCTAAATCTGAACATTCAGATTAAGACAGACTAGGAAGAAGGATTGGCCACCCACTTCTGAAATAGCAGGCCTCTGAAAACCCTATGCACAACGACTAGATATGGAAAAGGAAATATAACTTTCCTGTTTTCATGCTGTGTTCCCTTGTTCTGTTCAGAAAACTGCTTCTTGGTCTGTGAATAGGTTTAGACAAACACAAGAAAGTGTTCTGAGATTCCCATTCTTCTAAATGTTATTCACAATTTGTTATCATCCACAGCCTTTGCATAGACTATGATAAACATCTTTCTTATATTCTCTGCATTCATTCAAGATTCATCTGACATCAGCAATTATATCCCTGTGCAACTGCCTCTTGAATAAAGTGTGAATTTTTGGAAGCTCCCTTTCTAGGTACTATCTAAACATTTAAAAATAATCTTCAGCAAAACTTTGCTTGTGTTTGATACTAATGATTTCTATTTAAATTTCTGAACTCTGTTGAATCATCTTTTGGGATGGGAACAATATGGATCTTTTCTAGTAAGTTGACCAGGTAGCTGCCTTCTAAACATCTTTCTTGGCAGAGAGGGCCAAGCATGCTCAGAGTTGCCTCTATTTGCTGAAAACGCCTCTGTATGCCATCAGTTCCTGAGGCTTATTTTTTTGGCAAAGCCTTTGGTGCACCTTAGATTTAATCTTTCAGTATCATCACTTCTTGATCATAATTTTTTCCCTAAAATGTTTCAGCACTGAACAATTCTTTTTGGTACAGTGACTCCGTATTCCTCCTATCTTCTTTTTACGCTTCCTGCATCATTCCATCCTTCACTCATAGAACCCTTCAGAGTGACAACTCAAGGCTTGAATTGGTTTTTTAGTTCTTTCAGCTTGAGAAATGGCTAACATGCTCTTTCTTTTGATTTCTTGACTCCAGGTCATTGCAACTGTCATTACAATACTTTGCTTTGTCTTCTAAAGTTTTCCTTTGATATCTTCTGTTCAACTTTCTTATTTTAACATTACTTCCCTTTGTTTTAGCTTCTCTATACATTATTACAACGTTGTGATACAAGGCTGAAATTTTATTTTCAGTTCTTTCAGCTTGAGAAATGCAGAGCGAGTTCTTCCCCTTTTATTCTCCAATCCCAGCTCTCTGCACATTCTATTATAGTACTTTGCTTTGTCTTCCTGAGCTGCCCTTTGAAACCATCTGTTCAGCTCTTTTAATTTGACATGTTTCTTCAAATTTGGTTCCCCGATGTTCCGGTGCAATCTTTAGAGTCTCTCTGATATCCACTTCAGTTTTTTTTTTCTTTTTTGCTATGTGAACAAAACCTTTATTCTTATGTGCAAAACTTTCTAAAATTTTACACTAGCTTATTTATAAAATTAGAATACATTGTTTTAGAGAACAGATTTTTTCCATTTCCTTCACCCCCCCCCCCATCAAATTGTACAACCTCATGATTGATCCCCTCTCCTGCACATCCTCATCCCTCTGTTTCCAACCTCTCCCACTCCTCTTGGATCCTTATATTCATTCTACAATAATGGTTTTATACAATATTTATCCTTGTGGGACTGAGTTAGTTCACTCAGCATAATGCTCTCCAGTCCCTCACAAGTTAGATAATAATTTACAAAATCATTGCTCCTGCGTGCTGCATAGTATCTCATTGTGTGAATGTACCATAATTTCTCAATCCATTTGTTTGTGATTGGGCATTTGGGCTGTTTCCATATTCTTGCAATGGTGAGTAATGCTGATATGAACATTGGTGTACAAATCTCTATTTGTGCCTCAGTTCTCATTTCCTCAGGGTATATTCCAAGTAGTGGAATAGCTGCGTCATATGGAATTTGAAAACCCTATACGACAGAGCACACTTAGACTATCATTTGGACTAAAGACATGGCAATTAAAACTGATATTTTAGAAATGGAAACACAGAGAAAGAGGAATAACTGTAAGGAGACACTAGTGATTGGAACGTG
>NW_006402628.1:2353-3954 GCF_000299155.1 Elephantulus edwardii
GTCAGAAATTGATCAAACATGCAATCAGGATGCATTGACAATAATGGGCGACTGGAACACAAATTTTGGGAACAGGGAAGAAGGATCAGTAGCTGGAAAACATGGGCTCTGTGACAGAAATGAGGCTGGAGATAGAATGATAGATTTCTGCACATTCAATGATTTATTCATTGCAAATTCCTTTTATAAGAAACATAAACTCATGCTATACACATGGATCTCACCTGATGGGATGCTTAGTAATCAAATAGATTACATTTGTGGAAAGACCCGGTGGAGAAGCTCAATATCAGCAGTGAAAACCAGGCCGGGTGCTGATTGTGGGACAGACCACCAACTACTCATATGCAAGTTCAAGCTCAAGTTGAGGAAAATTAAATCAAGTTCACGGGAGCCAAAATTTGACCTTAAGTCTGTCCCATTCAAATTTTGAAACCATCTCAGGAACAGGTTTGAGGCCTTGAGCACCAATGAGCGTAGACCAAATGAGCTCTGGGAGGATATCAAGAAAATCATCCATGAAGAATGCAAAAGATCATTACAAAGGCTGAAGAAGAAGAAAAGACCAAGATGGATGTCAAATGAGACTCTGATTATTGCATTAGAACGCCGAGAAGCCAAAGCTAAAGGGAGAAACCAAGAAATCAAAGAGCTAAACAGAAAATTTCAAAGGCAGCCCGGGACGACAAATCAAGATACTATAATGAAATGTGCAGAGAGCTGAAGTCAGAAAATCAAAAGGACCGAACTTGCTCAGCGTTTCTTAAGCTGAAGGAGCTGAAAAACAAATTCAAGCCACGGATGGCAATACTTAAGGACACTTTGGGTAGACTGTTAAATGATCCAGGAACTATCAAGAGAAGATGGAAGGAATACACAGAGTCACTGTATCAGAAGGAATTGGCTGACACAGAAGAATTTCCTGAAATAACATATGAGCAAGAGCCTATGGTGATGAAAGAGGAAGTTCAAATTCCCCCAGGAGCTGCTGGCATACCAATTGACATATTTCAACAGACAGATGCTGCCTTGGATGTACTCACTAAGTTGTGTCAAGAAATCTGGAGAACAGCCAGCTGGCCCCATTGACTGGAAAAGATTGATATTTGTTCCCATTCCAAAGAAAGGTGACCCAACAGAGTGTGGAAATTATCGAACACTATCATTGATATCACACGCAAGCAAGATTCTGCTGAAAATTATCCAAAAACATTTGGAGCAATATGTCAACAGAGAACTGCCAGATGTGCAGGCTGGATTTAGAAGAGGTTGTGGTACACTAGGGATATTATAGCTAATGTTAGATGGATCTTTGCAGAAAGCAGAGAGTACCAGAAGAATGTCTATCTGTGCTTCATTGACTATGCAAAGGCTTTCGACTGTGTGGATCACAACAAGCTGTGGCTGACTCTGAGAAGAATGGGAATCCCAGAACATTCGATTGTGCTCATGCTAAACCTATACCTGGACCAAGAGGCAGTCGTCAGAACAGAGCAAGGAGACACTACATGGTTCAAAATCAAGAAGGGGGTCCGTCAGGGATGTATTCTGTCTCCATACTTTTTCAATCTGTATGCAGAACAGATCATCTGAGATGTTGG
>NW_006402628.1:4204-4705 GCF_000299155.1 Elephantulus edwardii
CCCCCACCCCCGCGCAGAGCCCGCCCTACCCCGCACAGCTGCTGCAGCTCCATGAGGCTTCCACAGCCAAAACTAATGGATTCTCTCACCCAGGATGGATGCTGGGCACCAGCCCTCCTCAAGACTGGTATAGCGAAGCCACCACACTGCAGCAAGGTGGACTTGTTCTGGAGAGAATTCTTGGAGCCAGGATGGCGTCTGTGGCAGAAGCGGGTGCCCGCAGGCCACCCGCACAAGAGGGGCCGAGCACACACCGAGCACCCGTTCGGCGTTCGGCGGGGTGGGGGGCACACCCCCAGCGTCCGCCCACGCTGGGGGGGCCTCGTGCCTCCCACTGGCCTCCTGCGCTGGGGGGGGCGCCCCGCTGGCCGCCTGTGTAGGAGGTGGGGGATGTGATGCATGCCGGCCATCTGCAGGTTTGGGTTTCCTTGGACAGGCCAAAGAAGACGATTACCTATAGAATGGATTGCTGAAAGTCACTGTGAGTCTGATGACTTTAAC
>NW_006402629.1:0-1438 GCF_000299155.1 Elephantulus edwardii
GCTGGAGAAGTCCATGACAACAGATTTTCCCAATGCAATTTGTCCTTTGGTTTCCTGACTACTGGTGTTAAGAGTATTGATTGTAGATCTAAGCAAGCTGAAATTGCTAACAACCTCAATCTCTTCTCCATCTAATATGGTGCTTCCAGTTGGCCCAGTGGTGAGAATCTTCGTCTTGATGTTGAGTTTCAGTCCATATTGAAGATGACAGTCCTTGACCTTTTGCAGCAAGTGCTTCAGGTCTTCTTCATTTTCAGCAAGCAAGGTTGTGTCGTCTGCATATCGTAGTTTGTTAATGAGTCTTCCTCCAATGATGCCACACTCCTCTTCATAAAGCCGTTCTTCCTGAATGATCTGTTCTTCATATAGATTAAAAAGGTGTGGGGACAGAAAGCATCCCTAACGCACTCCTTTCCTGATTTTGAACAATGCAGTGTTTCCTTGCTCTGTTCTGAAGACTGCTTCTTGGTCCAAGAATAGGTTTCATATAAGCATGATCAAGTGTTCTGGGATTCCCATTTTCCTCAAGGTTAGCCACAACATATTGTGATACACACAATGAAATGCCTTTGCATAATCAATGAAACACAGATAGACATTCCTCCAGTACTCTCTGCTTTCTGCCAAGATCTCCTTCGAAGCTAGGATTTTGAAGTTCCGCCTCACTTACTTTGGGCACATGGCTGGGAGAGATTGGTCCTTGGAGAAGGATATCATGCTCCGAAGGGTGAATGGACAGTGCAGGAGAAGAAGACCCCGGATAAGATGGATTGATACAGTAATGGGTCAGTGGGGGTTGGTGTGTCGGAATTAGTGAGACTGGCTCAGGATAAGGAAGGGTTCAGAGCTGCTGTACATAGGGTTCTTATACATCGCAGGCGACACAATGGCACATAACAGTGATAACATGCTATAACAGGTGTGGAAGCAGGAGTGGCATCCACTTCCTAAACAACATGCCTCCAGAAACTTTATGAATTTTGAAAAATGTCAATAGTTGTAAAAGGGCTTCAGGTCTTTTGTTCATGGGGTCACTGAGTCATGCTCGACTTGAAGGCAATCAACAACAACAATGTGTTGGCACAGTAACTTCTCAGTCTAGAAATAGATTTCACATAAGAATGATTAAGTGTTCTGGAATTCCCATTCCTCTCAATTTTAGCCATAGTTTGTTATGATATACACAGTCAAATGCCTTTGCGTATTCAATAAAACACAGACAGACAGTTTTCTGGAATTCTCTGCTTTCATCTGGGACCCATCTGATATCAAGTATGATACCTCTAGTGCCATGGACTCTTCTAAACCAAGTTTGAACTTCTGGCAGTTCTCTATGTACTGTTCTAACCATTTTTGGTTGATCTTCAGCAATATTTTGATATTGTTTGATAATTTCCACATTTTGTTTAATGACCTTTCTTGGCAATGGGAACAAATG
>NW_006402629.1:1722-2177 GCF_000299155.1 Elephantulus edwardii
TTCTGTGTATTCCTTCCATCTTCCTCTCTCTCTCTCCCCCCGCCCCTTTCCTTCAGGATGGGGAGAAGGAGAAAGAAAAAACAGAACAAGAAAGGAAGGGAAGGAACAAGAGAAAGGACAGGGAGAAAGGCAAAGGAAAATGGAACAGGGAGAAAGAAGTAATGGGAAGTAAGGAAACAAGAAAGGAGAAAAAAAGAGAAAATGAAGGAAAGCTAGATGGATGAGTACAAGTGTAATGGAGGGAGGGAGAGAGGGAGGAAAAGAGAGAAGGAGAGAAGGGTGAATGGATGGGTAGATGAACAGATGGGTGAGCGGGTGGATGGGAGGATGGATGGATGGATACACGGGTGAGTGGATGGATGGATGAATACATGGATGGATGGGCGGATGGAAGGATGGATGGATGGATACATGGGTGAGTGGATGGTTGGATGAATACATGGATGGATGGATGG
>NW_006402629.1:5007-5518 GCF_000299155.1 Elephantulus edwardii
CTGGCTTTGACAAGCACTGTGGCATTTGGACAAGAACAAACTGGGAGGAGGGTAGAGAGAATAGAGCAACAATGAATGAATGGAAACCCAAAATCCCTGTAAATGTTCATTAAAACTAATAAAATTTAATAATAAAAAAAAGATAATTTCCTGCCTCTGAAAACTGCTGGAAGGACAGCTACAGGGTAGTTCCGAATTGATGGTACACAACAATATATAGCTATGAAAGAACTTCTAATTAATTAAGTAGCATGATTTTTTTTCATCTATCACACTAGGCACATCCATTTCCTGTTTCTCTAGTCTCCCATTCTTCCTTTCTTGATGTTCAGTGAAGTCATGATATTCCCCATTATTCGCCACTAAAGGAAATACTCCAGTTTACATAAAAGATCCATCGGTGATCGATCAGTCATTCTGGGTCTTATGCACAATCACCCAAATAGAATCTCAACTTGTTTGAAACTTCAGAGACTGTGAAGGACCCCCGAACCGCTGGTCCTGTTCTGTC
>NW_006402630.1:0-1200 GCF_000299155.1 Elephantulus edwardii
AGCAATAGCTGCCCCAATAATTTTGGCCATTCTCTGGTCTTTTCTCTTCCCTCTAGATCCCAGTTGTTAAAAGAAGGAAAAATTTAAGCATGTATAACAAATAAATTTGAACATTATAATCGTTTAAGCTTAAGGCTAGAAGTATTAACAATATCATCATTTCCAATCCATAGATACATGTTCCAGTGCAGTACCTATTTTCCATAAATGGTTTTGACAAGAGGAATATTGTTGGTTTGATTATTAAAAAAGATTTTCTACTATTTTTGCAAAAGTCACTAATGGAGATGAAGGAGGTCCAGGCTGGCTGAATGACAGACTCAGTGTGCCCACAGGGGTCTTCAGCCAAGTCTTTATTCCATGTTAAATGTCCTGACTGCCATCCTCCTAATCTAACCTTCACGGGGCTTCCATTTCCGCAGGCGTGACTGGAGTCTGGCAGAGATTCTGCACAGCAGTTGTGTGTATGTTGGTGAGTGCCAGTGAGTGGGCATCCTTTTATCTAATTGCCATGACTACCCAGACTTTCCTTTCAATGGTGTTTATCCACTCAGATGGGTAAGAATTAAAACAAATTCACTCCCAATTTAGGCTTCATATAAATGTGATTCCATGCAAGCATAGTGCTCATACCCTGCTCTTTTTACCCTCACCTCTGCAAATGCAGGCACTTTCAAACAGTAGACCTCTTGGTGCTACAAAGCAAAAGCCTCCATCAGCTGTGTGCTTTGTGATAAGAGAAATAATAGATTTCTCAAAATAACATGGAGGTTTTTTCTTACCATGAAAGAAAATATAAGTTGATGTTTATAGTGATTCCATGCCAGAAATGCCACCAGGCACACTGAAAAAAATATTCAGGCACAACTATGTCTCCCACACCCTTGGAGCAAAGCCAAAGTGGGCAAGACACTGATGGGCTGTCTAGGGAAAACCCGGAGGTACTAAATAAAGAAAGGCCTCCTTTCATGGAGAAAAAAATCTAGTCGGCTAGTTGTTCCATTTGAGCTGTTCTGGGTATCTGAAATTAGACCCATTACTAGGGATGGAAGGAGCCCTAGCACAATCCATAGGTTTGCACTACTAACTCAGAGGCGGCACTTCTCTAGTGATTTGGCTCCACCAGTGACTCTGAGGGAGAAAAATGGGCAGTTAACTTCTGTGCAATTTGTTGTTGTTGTTGTTATGTGCCGTCGAGTC
>NW_006402630.1:2625-5029 GCF_000299155.1 Elephantulus edwardii
TCTATTCCTGGAGCCTTATTTTTTGCCATTTCCTTCAAAGCAGCCTGAACTTCTGTGCAATTTACAGTATTGAAAATTCACTGGAGGTTTAGCTGTTGAGTCAGAAATGACTCAGCAACGAGGGAAAGCTTGGTATTAGAGGAGCCCAGAGAGGTAAGCATTCAACTACTAGTTGAAAGTGTGGTGGTTTGAACTCACTAGCCACTCAACATGAAAAAAAAAGAGTCAATCTGCTTCCACAAAATTTTGCAGCCTTGGAAACCCTATGGGGGCAGTTTTACTCTGTACTGTTGAGTTACTACAGTCACATTCCACTCAATGGTAATGAAGTACAGCATGTTGAAAAGACAGTGGGAGGGAGTGGAAAACACAGTAATGGTAGAGAAAACAGGGGTGGTGGTGGGGAAGAAAATGATGGCGTGGTGGGAAAAATAGTGGGGGTGGAAGAGCAGATGGTTAGGTGGTAAAGACAGGAGGTAATGGAAAAGCTGAAGTGTGAGAAGATGAGGGGATGATGGAGAAAATGGTCGGGGTAGAAAAGACAGTGAGGTTGTGGAGAAGAAGGTGGAGTGAGAGTGGTGGAGAAGACAATGAGGCATGGAGGAGATGGTGGAGGTGCTGGAAAAGCCTGGGGTGGGTGAAAAAATGGTAAGCGTCCTGGAGAGCACACTGGTTGTTTACATTCGGTGCTCTCCATAGTAAAGTTCCTGATTCTCTCAAAATGCCCCTTGACAGTTCCAGAGTTGGCACAGAATTATATGAGCAATTACCTTCTATGCAGTACCTGCTTTTTATTATTATTGTAAAAAATGTGTAACATTTTTCAACTCAACATTTTCCACATGTGTATCAATAACGCAAATCCTCCTGTGCAGCCATATCTCCAACATCCACTGCATTCTTGAAATACCCAAGTCCTGTCCTACTTGGACTGATTCATTTGTTATGGATTCCTAGTGTCCCTAGAGGACAAAGTAGAATTGCCTTTAGCATCCCTCAGGCTGTAAATCTTTCCAGAAGCAGACTGCCTCATCTGTCCCCCATAGATCCGCTGTGGGTCCAAATCATTAACCTTTTGGTCAGCCGCCTAGTGCTTAGTCACTGGTCCACCAGAGCGCCTCTTCTCCTACTATCCATTGTTTCTGGAGAAAAGATGACGGGAAAGGGATGGATCATAAGAAAAGAACTTCAAATGAGCCTCTGCTTAGGAACTGTAGGGCTCAGCCAAGCTGCCAAGACTAGCATGGCCAACAACTTTTCTTCCAGCTGGCACAGTTGAGTGATCCTGGAATTCTATCTGGGAGGCGAAGTAGCTCTTGTCTTGTCCTCTGTTTATCACCGCAGAATTACATCCCTCTCCAGTGTCCTTTTACTTTCTACTGCAAATAATAAAAAGCTCATTGTGCTGTAATCCCAAAGGTGCACAGTTCAAATCCATCTGAAGCTCTACTGGAGAAGGAGGGGCAATCTCCTCCTGTGCCAGTTGGATCCGATTTGACAGCACACAGCAATTTAAAAAAAAAAAAAAGCAAAGCTCATAAAGACTATTCATTCAACCTATAGGTATTGTTTCATACCTCTAGTGGCCTCGTGGTAAGAAGCTGTGCTGCAACCCCAAAGGCACCCAGTTCAAGGTCGCCAGGGGTTCTGCAAGAGCAGGATGTGCAATCTCCTTCCATGTGATTACTGCCTGCCTCCGAAAACCTGTCAAACGGTAAGTATGGGTCAGTCTGACCCTACCGTACACAACAACTCTGTACCAAGAAACTTTGTCTCACATTACATTGGCCATGTTGTTAGGAGGGGCCAGTCCTTGGAAAAGGACATAATGCTTAGAAAGGTGGAAAGGTCAGAAAGGAATTGGAGACCTTCAATGAGATGGATTGACACAATGGGCTCACAGATATCAGAACTAATGAGGGTGGCACAGGATAGGCGTTCATAGGTTCACTATGAGTCTTAGTTGACTCAACTAAGGCACCTAACAACATTGACTGTGTTATCAAAGAGCTCTGGTGTCAGAGTTTATAGTCTTGTGTTGCACTGCCAACCAAAAGGCCAAGTATCTTAAGAAGTTCATCAACTCCATGGAAGAAAGGTCTGTTAAGATTTACTGACTTGGAAATCCAATGTAAGGTCACTAGGAATTAACTCAAGGGCAGTGAGTATACTATGCTCCAGGCCTTGATCAGTGACAGGGATATAATGGAACTTTTCATTTGTACAGGGCTATACAGTTTTATATAGAGCTTTCAGTTCGATTATCTGGTCATCTAAACCTTGACAGCAACCCTTCAGATTAGGATTCCACATTGTCCAGGTCAGAAAATTGAGGCTTGGAAGGATGAAGTAACTGCTCAGGGTTACAGGGTTAGTAGTCTCACTTGTTATTGTTGTTGTTGTT
>NW_006402631.1:0-511 GCF_000299155.1 Elephantulus edwardii
CTTTGAGATGGATTGATTCAGTGACTGGGGTAATCGGGATGGGTGTGTCAGAGGCGGTGCAGTTGGCGCTGGATAGAGCAGGGTTTAGGGTTGTTGTGCATAGGGTCGCTATGAGTCGGAAACTACTCGACGGCACATAACAACAACAGCCATGGTTTTATGGAAGACTCCTACAAAAAAAGACAAACAATACAGAGCAGAATTTAAAATTCTCATGAATTCCAGACTTTTGAGAGTTATAGATGCTAGATGAACCCTAGAAATTACTGTTCTAAAATTATCTTTAAACTTTAAACAGTAAATATCTCCCTTGCATATTCTCAAAATCAAACAACAGTTTAGTTTAAGTAATAAAGAATGTCTACCTTCAATGTTATGCTTTAAAAAACAGGCATTGAAGTCTCTTGGGGAGAGAATAGTCTAAAAGTTTTATATTTTAGGGCATTATTTTTATCGTAGGAGTATGCAATGAGTGTTGCAGAGTGGATTATATTTGGAGGTAGGGGGTGGG
>NW_006402631.1:666-4976 GCF_000299155.1 Elephantulus edwardii
ACAAAAAACAAAACAACCAAAACTTAACCAATCCAAACACAGAAGCCGCAAACCACTGCTATTTTGTGGCTCCAAATCAAAGTTTCTGTCCATTGGAATTCTGGGCCTATACATCTTTACCAAATGAGATTACCTATTGAGTTGGTGGATTTGAACTTTGGCTGATCTTTGGTTAGAGAAACAATAGCCATCAAAGATACACTTTCTTTTGAAAAATTTACTAATAAGGGATCATACTAACAACAGCAATTCAGATGTTTAAATAGAAACGTTAGGGAGCAGTGAATTTATGGAAATGGGGGAGAAACACTCAAAAAACAAGACTGAGAATGGTTGTTTAACTCAAATAACAACCAATGCCACTGAGGTTGTGCCTGTAGAAATTTGATTTTCAATAATATGTAAAATAACTTTAAAAAAAAGAAAAAGAATGCTTTTACAAGAAAATATGGAAGATTGCTGTTAGGTTCCTTTGCTTTGAAGACTCAGAGAGACCCAAATAATTAAGACAGAGTTGTTGTGAGGTGCTGTCCAGTCAACTATAATTCATAGATACCATGTGAATATGAATGACTGAAATCTTGGCTAATCTTGAATCATCCTGATAATGTCTGTTGGCTCAAGCCTGTTGTCACTCTCACTTTTTTATGCTCATCCATTTTGTTTAGGATCTTCCTCTTTCTCTGACCCTCTAACATTATAAGCATTACATTTTTTCTAGATAATGTCCTCTCCTGATAACATTCCCAAAGGGTGTGAGACAAAGTCTCACCCTCCTAACGCTCCTCTGTCTGCACATCTTCAGTACAGATTTATTTGCTCTTTCAGCACTCCATGGTATAGTGAATATCTTCCCAATTCAAAGGCAAGAATTCTTCTCCTGTCTTATTTCATCATTGCTTGACTTTCCCTCACATATGTTGTTGTTGTTGTTGTTAAGTGTCATCCAGTCACAGGCGACTCATAGTGACCCTCTGCAGTAGAGTCCTCAATGCTTGGGTGCCTTTCATCCTCTCTCCAGGTTCATAGGTTTTCTGGAGGCAAGCTATTACAGAAGTGGATGCCGCTCCTCCTTCCAACTCACATATGTAGCAGGTGAAAATACAGGGGCTTGGATCAAGCACACCTTAGTCTTTAAACCAAACATCCTTGCTCTTTAGGACTTTCAAGAAGTCCTTGATAGGAAATTTACCTAAAATAATACATCCTTTGATTTCTTCACTGCTGTTTCCATGGTTGTTTATTGTGGATTAAAGTAAAATTAAATCCTTGATAATTTCCATATTTTCTCCATTTATCACCAGGCTGCTTATTAGTCCTCCGGTGAGAATTTTTCTTTTCTTATCATCTTTACTGGAAGCTGTAGTTTTTCATCTAATTCATACTTGTCCTCTTCACTTTCCTCACTAGTGTTGTGTTATTTGCATATTAAAGGTTCTTATTTATTTATTTTTATATTAAAGGTTCTTTATGAGTCTTCCTCTAATCTTGATGTCACACTACTCTTTATATAGTTCACTTTCTTAAATGATTTGCTCACAATGCAACTGGATAGGTATGAAGAAAAGGTAGAACGCTGATGTAGATTTTAAAATGTAAAAGTTTTGTTCAAAGACTACTTCTTGGTTCATTAGAAGTTCTGCAATAGCATAATTAAATGCTCTGTAATGCTAATTTTTCTCAGTATTAGGCAGAATTTATTATGATAAATGCATTTGAACCTTTACATAGTTAACAAAATACAAGAATTTGTCTTTATGGTATTTTCTGGAGATTTTTAGCAAAAATCCATCTAGAATCAGCAATGACATCTCTTGGTCAAAGTCTCTTCTGAATGCAACTTGAATTTCTGGCAGTTTTTTCTGAATGTACTGGTTCAGCTATTATTTTTAATCTTCAGCAAAATTGTACCTTCATGTGATATTAATTATATAGTTAGATATTTTTCTCACTCAGATCATCTATTGAGCACAAATAGGAATCACTTCCTTTCTGTTGACCAGCTGCCTTCCAAATTTCCTGTTATGGATAACGGAACACTTCCAAAATTCTATCTGTTTGCTTAAATATCTCAGTTGATACTCCGTCAATTCCTGCAGCCTTATTTTTTTGCCATTAGCTTCAGGAAAACGTGGATTTATCAATAGGAATAAAATCAGCAAGAATTCAATAGTGCTTTGTACAAGATGGTTTCAAGTCACAAGGGAAGGGATATTTGAAATTTTACCTTAAAAACAAAAGCAAATTTATTCTATCTACAGATATACATTTGTGTTCTTTAGTCCATAGCTATGAATTGAAGCTCAACATCAAGAAAGCAAAGATTCTCACCACTAGGGTACTTGGCAGCATCATGATAGAGAAGAGATTGAGATTGTTAACAGCTTCAGTTTGCTTGGCTCCACAATCGACACTCTTGGTACCATCAGCCAGGAAATCAAAAGATGAATTGTTTTGGAAAAATCTACTCTCAGTGACCTCTTCAGATTATTGAAGAGTAATGATGTCAGTCAGGAAACTAAGATTTGCCTGATCCAGGTCATGGTCTTCACAATTACTTATTATGCATCGGACAGCTGGACAATGGCTAGGGATGATAAGAGGAAAATGGATGCCTTTGAGCTGTGGTGCTAGAGAACACCATGAACTTCCTGGAGAACAGTTTTATCCTGGTGAGGGTAAAACTAGGCTGCTCCTTGGAGGCAAGGATTCTGAAGCTTCGTCTGATATACTTTGGGCATGTTGCAAGGAGGAACCAGTTTTTGGAGGGGGACATCATGTTTGGGTAGGTGGAGGGACACCAAAAGAGAAGAAGACCCTGGATAAGATGGATTGATTCAGTGACTAGAGTAATGCGGATAGGTGAGTTAGAGATGATGAAGTTGGCTCAGGATGGAACAAGGTTCAAAGCTGTTATTCATAGATTTGCTATGAGTGGCAAGCGACTCGACAGCACATAACAACAACAATGTATTACTGGTTTTTCTACCCTTGAACTTGTTATTCAGTAAAAAGGTGGAGCATATCTAGGCAGTATAAATTTTTTTTATCCATTTGGCATTTGTGACAACTATATTTCTGTAATTTTCTTCAGCCATACAAAATTGTTCTGTGCTGATGACTTGTTACCAGTTCATTACTGACTCTTTAATGGGTTATCAGAGGCTGTAAATTGCCTAAGAGGAGATTTGCAATTTTTCTCCAATGGAGCAATTGGTAGATTTGAACCGCTTGCTTTTGGTTTGGCTGTTCAACTTCCTATCCCTAAGCTATAAGAGTTCCTTTTATTTAGAGTAATGAAGCATAAATTTTGTAATGCGGTTTTAATTAGCAAAATTATTTCTTCTATACTCTGGTCTAGGAAGCACAGCATTGGTTTCATTTTGCTTCTTAAGCTTCCCTTGTTGTTACATGCCACTGATTCCTATGCAACTTATAACAACTCTATAACAACTCTTCAACAATTCTGAACCCTTCCCTATCCTGAGCCATCTTCACTGTCTCCATTAACCTAGTTTCTGTGTTAATCCGTCTGAACTGGGTCTTCCTCTCCTGTGATGTCCTTCTACTCTTCAAAGAAATATATATATATACACTTCTCCAAGGACTGGTCCTTCCTGACCACATGCCTGGGGTATATAAGACAAAGTATCAAAATTGTTGCCTCCAAGGACAAACTCTTTCCAGGACAAACCTGTTTGTTCCCTTACTAATACATAGTATGCTCAGTACCTTTCTCTAACACTACAACTCAAAGGAATCAATTTTTATTTTGTCATGTGTAGTCATTGTCCAGCTCTCTGATTTATTATAAGTAATTGCAAAGGTCATGGCCTGAATCAGGCACACCTTAGTTTCTTGAGTGACATCATTGCTCTTCAGCGCTCTGGAGAGGTTTCTGACAGCAGACTTTTCCAATACTAGTTGTCTTTTATTCTCTCTCTGCTGAGGAGAGAGCAAGCTGAAATTGTTAACAACCTTGATCTCTTCTCCATTTATCATGGTACTTGTTTCCAATTGATCTAGTGGTGAGAATCTTCAATCCATATTGCTTCTAGCTGTCTCTATAATTCTGCACACTTTGCATTTTCTGTCAAGTAAGGACAGAGATAGAGAAAGAAAAAAACACTCAGAAGAACCTCTCAACTATATATCAGTTAAAACATGAAGATGCCAGCATATGAAAAGAACATCATTTATTTCTGTGACTTAAAAAACAGATAAAATTGTAGATAAGCAAGTTTTCTTAAATAACTTCATGCATGGCTAGACTAAAGTTCAGCATTGTTGCTGTTGTTATGTGCCGTCGA
>NW_006402632.1:0-1562 GCF_000299155.1 Elephantulus edwardii
TTTGTCACTGTAGAGAAATCCAACTGATTTTTGTATGTTGATCTTGTATCCTGCCACTTTGCTAAATTGGTCCACTGTGTCCAAGAATTTTCTTGCTGAGACTTTAGGGCTTTTTAAGTACACTATCATGTCTTCTGTGTAGAGGGATAATTTTACCTCCTCGTTGCTAATTTGGATACCTTTTATTCCCTTCTCTTGTCTTATTGCTATCAGTAAGACTTCCAAAACAATATTGAATAAGAGAGGTGATAGTGGGCATCCTTGCCTAGTTCCTCTTCTTAACAGGAATGCCTTTACCCTCTCTCCATTGAGAATGATGCTGGCTCTTGGGTTTTCATAAATACTTTTTACTTTGTTCAAGAAATTCCCCTCTAATCCTATTTTGTTGAGTGTTTTGATCAGTAAGGGGTGTTGGATTTTGTCAAAGGCCTTTTCTGCATCAATTGATAGGACCATGTGCTTCTTGTTCTTTGCCTTGTTAATGTGATCAATTACATTAATTGTTTTCCTTATGTTGAACCATCCTTGCATACCTGTTATGAATCCCACTTGTTCATGGTGAATTATTTCATTGATGTATCGTTGGATTCTTTTTGGCAGTATTTTATTCAGGATTTTTGCATCAATGTTCATGAGAGATATTGGCCTATAGTTTCCTATTTTGGTGGTGTCTTTTCCTGGCTTTGATATCAAAGATATGTTTGCTTTATAGCATGAATCTGGGAGGATTCCGTCTTCTTCTGTTTTCTGAAATAATTTATGTAGAATTGGTAACAGTTCTTCTCTGAATATTTGATAAAATTCACTTGTAAAACCATCTGGTCCAGGGCTGGTTTTTGGTTGGAAGTAGTTGTATTACCTTTTCAATTTCTTCTTTTGTAATGGGTCTGTTCAGATGTTCAATTTCAGTTTGTATCAGTTTAGGTAGGTTGTATTTTTCTAAGTATTTGTCCATTTCCTCTAGATTTTCATATTTGTTTGTCATTTTTCATAGTACTCTAATGTTAGCTTTTTTATATTAGTTGGGTCTGTTGTGATGCTGCCCGACTCCTCTCTTATTTGGATTATTTGTGTCTTCTCTCTCTTCTTTTGTGAGTTTTGCTAGTGGTTTATTGTTTTTATTGACCTTTTCAAAGAACCAACTCCTAGTTTTGTTGATAGTTTCAATTGTTTTTCTGTTTTCTATTTCATTTCTTTCTGCTCTAGTTTTTATAATTTCAGTTTTTTTTAAGGGTATAGGATTTTGTTGCTGTTCTTTTTCAATTTGCTGGAGATATTGGGTTAGAGAGTCAATAGTTTGTTTTTCTTGTCTTTTGATGTGTTTGCTTATTGCTACAAATTGACCTCTGATTACTGCTTTGGCTGTTTTCAAGAGGTTTTTTTATTTCGTCTACTGCCCAGTCATGTTCAAACAAGGTGTTGTTCAGCTTCCAATGTATGTTTTTATCTCCTTTATAATCCTATTATTAATTTCTAATTTTGTAGCATTATGGTCTTACAAGATGGTTTGTATTATTTCTGTGTTTTGGAATTTATTGATGCTTGCCTTGTGAACAAGAATG
>NW_006402632.1:2617-5014 GCF_000299155.1 Elephantulus edwardii
CAATGATGTGCATGTTATTTTTCTTGATGGTGTCCCACATTATTCTTAGGTTTTCTTCTTTTTCCTTCTTTTTTGAGTCTGTTTTTTGCTCTATCAGATCAGTGGTGATTTTTTTTCCCTTCAATTTCACTTATTCTGTGTTCCATCTCATCAATTCTGCTCATATGTCCCTCCATCATGTTGACAGCCTCTGAAACAATGGACCTTATATTTTGAATGGTGGATTCTTGCTTTTCCAGTGCCTCTAATGCCTCGTTTGTTTTCTCTGCAATGTTCTGCATTTTTTTTTTTAGCTCCTCCTGGTCTTTGCTTCTTCATCAAGTTTGTCTTTCATCCAATGGATATATTCAGTCACTCATCTTTTAAATTCTGTGAGACTTTCTGGCTTCAGGGAATCCACTGATACTGTGTTGCCCTTTGTGAGTGACATCTTGCTTTGCTCTTATGTATTGTGTGGGATAGTTTGCTTTCTTTGAGACATTGATGTGTTCTTGATCTGAAGACAATGCTCTTGAGATTAGTTGGGCAGCTACCAAACTTGTGCATTTCTCTGATTTTCTGACTTCAGAGACATGTCAGTTCAGAGCCTCCTAGGACAATCTCTTATCAGTAAGAGAGGTCAAGTTGATTGCCCAGACATGTAGGCACTCATGTGGAGCCAAATGGGGTGAGGCAGGCAAAGGGTTGGGGTGATCATAAGGACAGGTCAAACACTTGGGGGAACTTGCTCAAACCTCTGCTGTCTCCGTGTGCTCACAATTGGGGTCCCTACTCAAATTCCTGCTGTCCATTTCCTACCCGATGGTTTTCTCAGTGTTCCCTTCCTGGTGCCACTTATGCAGGTGCCCTCACACAACAGCCCCTGCTCCAGCAGAGTCCTGGATTCAACAGGATCCAAAAAGTCAAGGTCAAATTCCCACCGACCCACTGTCCTCTGGTTGGTCCACAGAGTCCGCAGAAGCCAGCTGGCTGGCTCATTTGGGGAAGTTGGTGTAGCCCAAGAGAGCTTGGCCAAATTCCCCACCAGTGGGCATGCCCATAGATGCTCTCCCAGGTAATCAGCAATGCCCCAGTAAACCCAGCCAGGATCCTAACGGCCTTTCTCGTGTCAGATTAGTTCCACAGCAGCTCGGTTGATAGCTCCGTATGATGACTGGATCAGCGGTGGTGCCCTGAGGTCACAGGGCTGTGGTGGGGGCTGAGGTGCATGGTTGTGGAGCTGCAAGGGGGGGGTCAGGTGGAGGGGAGGAAAGCAAGGGACTAGTGGGACAAAGGAGCACAGGGCTTGGACACTACCACCAAGAGGTAGGGGGTGGGGTTTGGGGGTGCTGGGGGCTTATGCAGTGGCACCCTGTGAGGTGGGGGTCATGTAGGCGTGGGCTGCAGGTGGTCACACAGTGGCGGGTAGTCATCACTCCTCTGGAGTTCCGCGGTGGCTGGCAGACTGTTGCTCTTCCTGGGTCTCTGACTCTGATACCTTTTCCAACCTCATCTTTCACCTCCCACCCTCTTCTCCTGCTTTCTAGCCAGGAAGGGCTACCTTTTGTGGTATTTCTCATGATCTCCTTTCAGGATATTTTTCATATCTTACGCATTGGTTACATTTTACTCATTATTCAAGTCTCAGTCACTGAAGACATTGTTCTTGCTCTGTGTCATTCCTATCTCCTGTGGCAGGATTATAAATACTCTCATAACAACAATGAAGGACTCTGTTATTTGTGTTTACTTTTCATGTTTGTGCTTTACTGGTTTTGTTCCTAACTATTGTATAAAACTAAATATTTAACAGAAACCTGGCACATAGTAGTCACTTACAGTATGTTTATTTATTAGAAATATTATTCAGCTATGTATTATTATACTCATTATTCTTTCAGTGTAGAATTCCTTCAATATTTTTTTATTTCTTCAATGTACATTACCATTCCTTCAATGTATAATTCCTTTGATAATTATTATGATTATTATTCCTTCAATGTAGAAAACATTGGATAGTTGAAGTGCATGATTCTAATAGGTCCTTCCTATAATGGATATTGGCATCTTTCAGGTACCCAGAAAAAACCGGCAGGAGAACGTGCTCCTGGGTGGAAGGGAAGCCTGGAAGCTGCGCATCCTCGGCCAGAAAGGAAAACATAATCTGCACAGGAGTTCTACAGGACACTTCACCTTCCCTTGGAGACAGTACAAATAACTTAAGAGACACTGGTCAAAAGAAAAAAAATGTCAGCAGTTGACATGTTTGGAATCAAAGACGCCAAGAAAGCTTAAGATACAAGCTATCAGATCATGGGTTGGGCAATGGAAGATATTTTCTGAAGGGACTTGGCAGATGTGAAGGGTTATCCTGGTGGAGGGTGAAGCTGGGAAGTAAGTGGGTCAAGGCACTGGGCT
>NW_006402633.1:0-970 GCF_000299155.1 Elephantulus edwardii
GTGGCAATTCTCCTCAACAGTATAAAAACAGGAGATCAGAAATAGACAAAGATGATAAACTCACTGCATGATCTTTGCTGGACTGTAGGCTGAAGTACAATTTTATCAACCATAAACTCAATGATCTCCAAACATTCCAAGATCTCACTACAATATGAAGGCAATAGACAAGTTAATGCTGGAGAGGCAGCAGTTGCTGGTAGTGTGATTGGAAAATGTGAACACCAGCAAGAAATATGATTGCACAACGTGGCTATAGAAAAAAGACTCAAATTAGAAAAGGGTCAGTTTGGTGACCAAGCACAACGAACAAATTCACCAGAAAAGAAGTGAGACATCAAATGAAACCACGTTTAAAAAGTGGTTAAAAATTAGGGAAGTAGATGATTTGGGAAAGGTGAAATATAGACAGGAAATTAGCTACTTCAAACATTGTGCCCCAAGCTAAGGCTTTACTAACAAAGCATAAAGTCACTTTTGCAAGGCAAGATGGAATAAATGAACAGTCAAGTGATTTCATCACCTCCTAATAAGATGAACAAAAGAGGCTTATTTAATGACAAGTAATTCTAATGACCTTGCAGTTAATAATCTCTCTTTCCCCACTCTTCTCAATTCTTGCAAGAATCCAGTATGGATGGATGTTTCTGGAAGCTCCTTTACAACCTTGATTCATTTCCTTTTTCTGTCCATTTTGCTCTTTTTACCAACACTCTGTACCCTGAATCGTTGATAAGATCAATGGTCTGTGCTATCAGAAGCCTTTGAACATTTGGCAGGAAAATCTGGACTTTCTCTCCAGCATCTAATCCAGCCCCGATCAACCCTGGGGCTGTCATGTCAGTCCAGCCCTCAGGGCCTCAATGAACACTTTCTTTTTTCTTTCTATAATTATATTTTATTAATTTTCATAAACATTTACAGAGATTTTGGGCTTCCACTCATTCATTGTTGCACTATTCTCTTTACC
>NW_006402633.1:2860-4896 GCF_000299155.1 Elephantulus edwardii
ATTGCCTTTTCCATCTCGTTGAAGAATGGGGTTGGTATTTGTATTGGGATTGCATTAAATGTGTAAATTGCTTTTGGTAGTATTGCCATTTTCACAACTCAATGAACACTTTCAACAACCAGACCTGGTCACACTGTTTATTCAGTCTTCAAAATGTCTACCTGTCGGTGAAATTGTGCATGAAAGAACTCTAAATACTTTCCTCCAATAAGTGGAATAAAATGGTTGAAAATGGAGCTACTCCTTCCAATCCAAGTGTCTCAATTTCACCTCAGACTTAAGTACAGAGTCATCAAAGTAGGGCAGCTACATCCATCACCATAATTCTCATTTTTTACTTAAATTCTCAAAACAGATGAAACTCCCCTGGTGAAATACAAACACCAGGGTGGAGGGATTGTAATTTAAAAAAACAACAACAAACAAAAAAAAACCCAAACAACTCTTACACGGGAAGATATGAAAGATAACGCTGAAATGATGACACTTGCTAACTGTCAGCCCACTTGTCATTTCTGGCAGGCAATGACTGTGTGTGTGTAAATGGCCCATCCCCGCCTACCTCCCGACCTCGCACTGCCCATTCCCCTGGTCCTCCACACACACTCACCACCCGATCCCCTGGGACTGACCACCACCCTGGTCCTCCGTGCACACTCACCTCCTGACGCCCCCTGGGGACTGACCCCCACCCTGATCCTCGGCTCATACTCACCTCCCGACCCCCCGGGGGACTGACCACCACCCTGGTCTTCCACGCACACTCACCTCCCGGGGACTGACCCCCACCCTGGTCCTCCGCGCACACTCACTTCCCAGCCCCCCGGGGAATGGCCACCACCCTGGTCCTCCGCGCACACTCACCTCCCGGGGACTGACCCCCACCCTGATCCTCCACGCACACTCACTTCCCAGCCCCCCGGGGACTGACTACCACCGTGGTTCTCCGCACACACTCACCTCCCGGCCCCCTGGGGACTGACCACCAACCTGGTCCTCCGTGCACACTCACCTCCCGGCCCCCCGGGGACTGACCCCCACCCCGATCCTCGGCTCACACTCACCTCCCGACCTCCCGGTGACTGACCACCACCCTGGTCCTCGGCGCACACGCACCTCCCGACCCCCGGGGACTGACCACACCCTGGTCCTTCGCGCATACGCACCTCCCGACCTCCGGGGACTGATCACCACCCTGGTCCTCCGCGCAGACTCACCTCCAGGCCCCTCGGGGACTGACCCCCACCCTGGTCCTCGGCGGACACACCTCCGGCCGGGGGATGCGGGTAGGGCCGCTCCAGACACTGGGCAGCTGAGGCTGGGTCGGGAAGCGGCGGCTGCGGCTCGTGGAGAAGGCGGCCCAGGACACATCGCTGGACGGCGGAAGCGGCCACCTCGGACAAGGGAGGACAACCCTGACTCCTCCGATAGGCAACCAGGCCAAATTTGACGCAAAGAGAAACTCGCCCGTTAATACAGACGGTATCAACTACACGTGCTGAGAGCGGAAGTTGGCTGACTTCCGCTTCCGGTTTCTGGCCCTCTAGGTGCCGCAGTAAAAGCGGTCCGTGTGGGAACAGAGGGGAGGCGACCTCCCTGCTGAGCGACCGGGCTCGTGAAGCTCCTAATGTGAAGGAGACAAAGGAAAACTCGGTCACAAGAGCTGTGATAACAAAGGAAGCGGTCACAGCCTCTCAGCACGGCTCCAACTCAGGCTTCTGAGCAGTTTACTGTCTCAGAAAAACGCCTCTGGGCAGAAACCAAGTCCTCAATCCTCAAGCTGAGCTTTGCTTCTGACTTTCTCGCTTGGAATCCTCTGTGTTTTATTTCCCCTAAGTTCTTTAACATGTACTAAAAGCGGAAAAGCAGGTAACCTTCAAGTGGGTGCTTTTTTTCCTCAGTAGGTGTACGATCTGAATAATACCTTTCAAGAACCTCATGAAGGCAATTTAATGCTCGAGTCGCAATATTGAAAGACGTGATGGGCAATCTAGGGAATGGTCCAGAAATCATCAAAAGAAGATGGAGGGAATAGA
>NW_006402634.1:0-580 GCF_000299155.1 Elephantulus edwardii
ATCTCTATCTCTATCTCTATCTCTATCTCTATCTCTATCTCTATCTCTATCTCTATCTCTATCTCTATCTCTATCTCTATCTATATATCTAATCTATATATCTATATCATCTATATCTATATCTGTATCTGTGTCCACCTACCGAGATAGAGAGGGAAAAACATACAAAGAATGACAGACATAGAGACTTATTTCAATGAAATGCTCACTGAGGGTTTTTTAATATTACTGATATATTACTAAGTTTGAATACATTGTTTTTCACCAAAGATCCTTCCCATTTCCTTCACCCCACCTACTCATCAGATTGTGCAGCCCTATGATTAACACCTTATCCCCCATCCTCACCTCCCCCCTCCCCCCTGCCTTGAATCCTCATGCTTATTCTACAGTAATGGTGTTATACAGTATTTGTCCTTGTGAGATAGCATAATAGTTCACTCAGCATGATGCTCTCCAGTCCCTCCCAAATTAGGATAGTAATTTACAGAATGTGCATAGGTTGCCAGGAAAACAAACAGATCCATCTTGGAGAGGATTAAACCAAGCTGCTCCTTGGAGGCAAGGATTCTGGGGCTTC
>NW_006402634.1:870-5050 GCF_000299155.1 Elephantulus edwardii
ACATAACAACAACAACAACAATTTACAGAATGATTGCTCTTGTGTGGTGTGTACTATTCCATTGTATGAATGTACCACAACTTCTCAAGCCATTCATTTGTGGTTGGACATCTGGGCTGTTTCTATGTTCTTGCCATGGTGAATAATGCTGCTATGAACATTGGCGTACAAGTTTCTCTTTGAGCTTCAGTTCTCATTTTTTTTTGGCTATGTTCCAAGCAATGGAATAGCTGGGTCATATGGAAATTTTATTTTCATCTTTTTGAGGAAATGCCAAACTGCCTTCCAGAATGGTTTTCCTATTATACAATCTCACCAACAATGTAAAAGAGTTCCTGTATCACCACATCCTCTCCAATATTTATTACTTTCTGTCCTGTTAAACTTTGCCACTGCTACTGGAATAAGATGGTATCTCATTGTGGTATTGTCGGTGATTTGGAGCATTTCTTCGTATGTCTGTTGGCCATTTAAATATCTTCCTCTGTGAAAACTCACTGAGTTTTAAGGGCTGACAATACTCAAATATTTTGAGTCAGATATGAGTTGGAAGCTTCCACAATCAGCAAGCCAGAAAGCAGAGGTTTGTTCCCAGGGCTGTGAAAGATGGAGAACCCCAGAATCACCATGTCAGATGGCAGTATACTGGCTCAAGACCCAAAAATTAGAATTCAAATGATGAGATGGAAAGCTGGGTGCACAAACCAGAGCAAGGACATCTGTGTACATAAGGGATATAGATGACAGTCAAGAAAACTCCCCTGACATCAGAGTAAGGGTGTGAAGGATGTCACATGAGTAAGGATGTGGCTTGAGGATATGATTCTCAAGATCACAAGAGAGTAATCTTGAAAGATACACCCCAAACCGATAACACTCTATATTAGTAAATTGAAATTAGTATTTACAGCACATAAAATTAAGATTATTACATCAGATCACAAAATGGAGAAGGACCATGTAGTTCTTAGAATCATGGCTTAGACAAGTTGATGCATGACATTAACCATCTAGAATACTTCCCTACAGTAAATCCAAATTAATTAGATTTTTACTATCTGCAGGCTCAGAGGTTTAAGTCAGTTTGTTTTTCTATTTCTGTTCCTGAAAGCTCTTCACATGAAGAGGCTTTGCACAAAAATGAGCTCTTAAGAAGTAACTGAAGGAGAAAAGGTCATTCACCTGGTAAATACTGTATGTGGAGAATGGTGCAGATCAAAGTGCAAGAATCAGGTGCAATAAAGGAGCTGGGAGAGAGACCCAGGAAAGGAGCAATGGGGACTCAGATATTATTCCCCCCTTATTTAAGTAGCCTTTTACAAAGTTTCTAATCAATGATAAAAATCTAGTCTTCCTTGGGGGAGACCTGGGTTCAATTCCTCATCAATGCACTTCATACAAAACTGCATTTCATATATGTGTCAGTGGAGTCTTGCATGTTACTATGATACTAAAAAGGTTTCAGTGAAACTCCCAAAGACAGACTAGGAAGAAAGGCCTGGTGATCTACCTTTTAACATCAGGCAATAAAAACTCTCCAGATAACAATAGTTTTAGCCACAACAGATCTTGGGGAAGGCACAGAATAGCGTAAGCAATACACTCCAAGATGTCCCCTTCCCCATGAAGCACCGCGCTTCAGGGGTCAACTTGATGGTAGTTAACAACAACAATAGATAAATAATACAGTAGTAAATAAATTTACATGGCATGTGCTTTCAAGCAAGAAATCTCCCTTCTCATATGACTGTAGGTACCTGTGATGTGGTTAGAAGGGAGCCTGTGAGTGAGAACAAACTACACAAAGAATATGGAAGCCTTGAGAGGGCTTCTGACAGTGCCTACGGATGGAGTTTTAGCTCCATTTTCTCAGAAAACATTTTTTTAAGAATAAATATTTAACTTCTTTTATTAAAACCAAAGAAACCCCAACGACTTGCTGCGAGCATGAACAGATTCTAGGAGCTGGATACACTGGACTTTGGGGAACCCCTCTTCTATTCTGTTTTATGGTTTTCTTTCTAGTTTTACATCATGCAAGGCTCCAAACGCAAGCCTGATACACTCCTCACTCAGTGACAAAAATCAGCAAGGTGTGACTGTTTATGCTTGTCCCTGGGACTGTTCAGAGAGAATCTTAGATGCTTTATTTCCTCCATGTATAGGGTGGTGTGTGTCTCTGAGCACGATGACATTTCCTTAAAATTTAGCTGCAAAGTCACTTTAACCACAGTTCCTTGATCTCTGGAGACTTTTAGCCTAAACTGGTGCTGACCATACTTCTGATTATGAAAAGGTGGAACTCAGGTCTCATAGTCACCTTTCCTAATATGTGGATGTGAAGAAATCTTTTCTTTTTTAACCCAAATTACGTTATGATTGCCCATTGGGGGCTTTTGCTTTATTATTAGTCTAGATGCTGAACATTATTTCAGGAGGGAGGGGACCATAGGGCAGGTAAGCACCAGCAGAATCTTCTCTTTTGGCTACATCATTTCAGCTGCTCATCCTGCTACCCTGCACAGTGTCGTCACCAAGGGAACATTCTTTGCTTTTGTTTTTTATTTTTATTAATTTTAATGAAAGTTAACAGAGACTTACTCATTGTTGCACTTTTCTCCCTGCCCACCCCCTCCCCCCAATTCACTCCTCTCTTTGAAAAGAAAAAGAAAAATGCTTTCATCGTTATGCATTTCTCTCCTTTTAAAGGCCCAGGTGATTACATCAGACCCACCCGGGTAGTCCAGGAGAGACCTCTTCCTTTAAGATCTGCAATCTTGATGACAGCAGCACAGTCCTTTTAGCCATGTAACATAGCAACTTCATAGGTTCAAGGATTAAAATGTTGCCTTTGTTTCCTTTGATGACAAAGGTACACCTGCCTCAAGCCACGGTCTCTTCAGTCACTTCATGTGTACAGCAAAGCTGGGCAATGAACAAGGAAGACAGAAGATCAACTGGAGCACTTACAATGTGATGCTGAGGAAGAATATTGAGCACACCGTGAACTTTGAAACAACAAACCAATCAGCCCTGAAGCAAGTGCAGCCAGAATGATCTTGGAGGAGAGGACGGCACAACTTGGACTCATTTACTTTGGACATGTCATCAGAGCAGATCAGTCACTAGAAAAAGATACCATGCTTGGTAAAGAAAGTCAGCAAAAACAGAGACAACTTTCAGCGTGATGAATGGCTATGCAAGCCATAGCAGTGGCCTCAACCGTGTAAATGTCACGGAGGACGTGCAGGACTGGGCTCTCTATGGGGTGGCAGTAGACTCATCATCTGTTAACTCAAGGGAAAGGTCCTTCCTCACCTCCCTCAACTTCTGGCCCTGGATGTTTCTTGGAATCCCCCAATTTGTAGATGGGTCATCACATGATGTGTTTCCTGTGTGTCTCCCTGTTGTCATGTCTTTCTTCCTTCCACCTCTCATTGCGTGTGTGTGTCTATGTATGTGTACAAAGCAGGTTGATTTTTCATTCAACCACTCACACACATTTTGCTTTATGTCATTAATTACAACTCTTACAATGTAACCAGGCTTATCCTGCTCCCTCCCTGCAATTCTCCTTTCTGTTAATCTTTCTCTCTTACCTCTTGCTGTCTTCTTCTCCACTTTTATAAAACGCTACTCGGAAGGGACATACTCCCATCTTCATGTAATTTTACTTTTCATTCCTTCAAAGTAAGATCTCATTCCCAAACAAGGTCACAATCACAAAGACAAGAGTTAGGACTTCAACATAAGTTAATTCTTGAGAAGTATGGGGATGTTTGAGAGAGATTTATTCCTATTACTTTAAATTTAGAAAAAAATTCATGAGGCAGTTCTTTTTGGAACAGCCTTGTCCTTCCTATGTCTTGTTGGAGGGGATGATTATTGTTGTTGTTGTTGGGGGTTCTTTGGAGGTGGGAAGTTGGGTCAAAAGCTGAAATCTGGAGTCAGGCTGAGGATCAACTCAAGGATTCTTGTTGTTAAGTGCCGTCGAGTCACTTGCGACTCATAGCGACCCTATGTACAACAGCCTTACACCCTGCTCTATCCTGTGCCAATCACACTGCCTCTGACACAACCATCCCTATTACCCCAGTCACTGAATCAATCCACCTCATAGAGGGTCTTCCCCTCCTGCACTGTCCCTCCACCCTCCCAAGCATGATGTCCCTCTCCAAGG
>NW_006402635.1:0-1788 GCF_000299155.1 Elephantulus edwardii
GAAGAGATTAAGATAGTTAACAGTTTTAGTTTGCTTGGCTCCACAGTCAATCCTCTTGGTACCAGCAGCCAGGAAATCAAGAGACAAATTACACTGGGAAAGTCAGCTGTCAGGGACTTCTAAAGAGTACTGAAGAGCAACAATGTCAGGCTGGAGACTAAGGTGTGTCTGATCTTGGCTATAGTTTTTGCAATTAGGTGCTATGCATCGGAGAGTTGGACAGTGACTAGGAATGGAAGAAATAGAATTGATGCCTTTGAGCTGTGGTCCTGGAGAAGAGTCTTGAATATACCATGGGCTGCTAGGAGAACAAACAGGTTCGTCCTGGAGAGGGTGAAGCTGGAATGCTCCTTGAAGGCAAGGATTCTGCAACTTCGTCTGACATACTTTGGACATGTTGCAAGGAGGGACTGGTCCTTGGAGAAGGACATCATGTTTGGGAGAGTGGAGGGACAGCGCAGGAGAGGAAGATCCTTGATGAGATGGACCAGTTCTGTGATTGGAATGGTGGGAGTGAGTGTGTCGGAGACGGTGAGGTTGGCACAGGATAGGGCAGAGTTTAGGGCTGTTGTATATAGGGTTGCTATGAGTTGCAGGCGACTCGACGGGACATAACAACAACAACAACAACAACAAGGCAGCTCTGGCAGCCTAGTGTTAAGAATCTGCGCTGCAATCCTGAAAGCACATGGTTTGAATCCACCCGATGCTCTGAGGTACGATGGACAATCTCCTCCCGTGTGAGTTACATCCTCTGAAAACCCACTAGCGGGTCAACTATCAGTTGGTTCCGACTCGATGGCACACAACAACAACAATAATAACAATCTAGCAACAAGAGAGCTCTGGTGGCCTAGTGGTAAGAAGCTGCACTGCAATCCCAAAGGCAAGCAGTTCGAATCCACCGCTCGAATCTTCCGCTCTGCGGAAGAAGGACGGGCAATCTCCTCCCGTGTGATTTATTGCCTCTGAAAATCTGCTGGAGGGTCAGCTTTGAGTCTGTTCCAAGTTTATGACACATCATAGGGTCACTATGAATCGCCTGCAACTCGAAGGCACTTAACAACAACAACAACAACAGGACAATCAAGAAGAATTGACGTCTTTGGACTGTGGTGTTGGTGAAGAATACACCGTGGACTACCAGAAAAACAAACAGATCTGCCTCAGATGAAATACAGCTACTAACTCAACCTTATAAGGACAAATACTGCGTAAGACCATTGTTGTAAAAAAAAAAGTAGAACGATAACTAGTGAAACATGTGTGGAGATTCAAGGGGGGAGGGGGCGGGAGCAGAAGGGGGAGGGTGGGCAGGGGGCTATCATAGGGTCGAACAGTTTGATGAGTTGGCGGAAGAGGTAAAGGAAATGGGAAAGATCCAGCAGGAACTGAAAAGGCAGAGTAAATGGTGGGCATAGGCCAATGGTGATTCATTTTATAAAACATAGAAACAACTAGGAGATACCATCTCACAAGAGCTGATTTGGGGGAGGGAGGGGTGGACAGAAAGAAAAGTGCAACAATGAATGAATGGAAACCCTAAGTCTCTGTAAACTTTCATTAAAATTAATTAAAAAAAATTAAAAATATAAAAACAGCTATGAGATACCATCTCACATCATTAAGAATAGTAAGATTTTCTGGTGGCCTAGTGGTAAGGAGCTGCAACTACAATCCCAGAGGCGAATGGTTCGAATCCACCAGATGCTCTGCCGGGGAAGGAGGGACAATCTCCTCCTGTACCAGTCAGATCTGATTTGACGGTGCACGCACACAAAAATAATA
>NW_006402635.1:2623-5038 GCF_000299155.1 Elephantulus edwardii
GACCGGTCCTTGGAGAGGGACATCATGCTTGGGAGGGTGGAGGGACAGCGCAGGAGAGGAAGGCCCTCTATGAGGTGGATTGATTCAGTGATTGGGATAATTGGGATGGGAGTGTCGGAGACAGTGCGATTGGCACAGTGTCCTGTCGAGCAGAGTTTAGGGCTGTTGTACATAGGGTCGCTATGAGTCGCAGGTGACTCGACGGCACATAACAACAACAACAACAGCAACATATGATTAGGTATTATTGTCATGACAGGAGTCCAGAATGAATCTTGCACAGTGGAGTGGACTTGTGGGGGAGGGATTGTATAACAATAAAAGAATTTTTCTTTTACTTTTCAAAGAGAAGAGTGTACTGTGGGTGGCAGAGGGGTGGGCAGGGAGAAAAGTGCAACAATGAATGAATGAATGAATGAATGATTGAATGAACAGAAATCCAAAGTCTGTGTACAATTTCATTAAAAGTAATAATAAAGAAATTTGTGAGCTCTGGTGGCCTAGTGGCAAGAAGCTGCACTGCAATCCCAGAGGTGCGCATTTCAAATCCACCAGATGCTCTGCTGGAGAAGAAGGGACAATCTCCTCCTGTACCAGTCAGATCCGATTTGACAATACACACAAAAAAATTATAAATAAAAAAAATAGGGCACTAGGAACAAGTTTTCCAGGCCATGGTCTAAAGATAAACCGCTTGAAATGGCCAGCCTTTTCAAAAGTGTCATTTCACAATTCTGGGTGTCATGCCAGACTCTTGACTATGAAAAGGACTTGTCTGGAAGCCGGGTAGCTTGGACAGGCCTCTAGCACATGCGTCTCAGTTTCTTATCGTCCCATCAAAATGGTGACTCACTCTCTCGTGCAGAAGGAACCAGGTGTGGCTCCAGGCTAAACCTAATTCACTGCCATCCCATTCATTCCAAGCAATGCTCACACCTCGAGCCCAGGAAGGAACTCGGGTGTACGTGGTGCAATGCCTGCTTAGGCTGGCTTCTCCGGGGTGGGTAGGTGCCCTCGAGGTGACTGTCACCTCATTCTTGTTGTTATGAGCCGTTGAATCGACTCTGATTCCCAGTGACTCTGGGTACAACAGCTCTGAGCCCTGCTCTATCCTGAGTCAATTTCGTCATCGCTGACTCACCTACTCCCAAGCCCCTGAGTCAGTCTATCTCATCCAGAATCTTCCTCTCTTGCCTTGTCCCTCTTATCCTTCCCAAGCATGATGTCCTTCTCCAGGGACTAGTCCCACCTTACTTCATGCCCAAAGCATGTCAAATGGAGCTTCAAAATCCTTGCTTCCAAGGAGCAGTCTGCTTTCACCGTCTCCAGGCTGGATCTATGCAGCACATGGTATATTCAGTACGCTTCTCCAGGACCACAAACTCAAGACATCAATCCTTCAATCATCCTTCGTTCTTTGATGCATAACAAGTAATTGTGAAGACTATGGTCCGGATCGGGTGCACCTTAGTCTCTAGACTGACATCATTACTCTTCGGTACTCTGGAGAGGTCCCTGATTTTCAGCAGTTTTCCCCAGTGCAATTCATCTTTTGATTTCCTGACTGCTGGTACACAGAAAGTTGCTTGTGGAGCCAAGCAAGCATTTTTGAGGCTGTTAACCATCTCAGTCTCTTCACCACCTATCACAACGCTGTCAGTCGGCCCAGTGTTGAGACTATCTCCTCGTCGTAACCCTAAAAACCACAGATCTGAACCCCCGTCCTGTACGATCGTCATGATCCCTGTCACGCTTAAGCCCACTGTGGTTGCTGCGTCAATCTATCTCCTGGAAGGTTTTCCTTTCTCTCTCGTCTCCCTCCAACTTTCCCCGCATGATGTGTCTCTCCAAGGACCAGTTCTTCCTGAAAATACATCCAAAGTAAGTAGGACGAGGTTTCACCAACCTTGCTAAGCAACTCTTCGGTTTCACTTCCTTCAAAACAGACTTGTCTGTCCTTTTGACAGCTCATGGTATATTACTCTTCTCCCACATCACACTTCAAAGGCATCAGTTCTTCTTCGGTCTCCCTTAGTCATTGTCCAGCCTTCAGGTGCATAGGACACATTTGAGCCTACCAAGGCTTGCATCAGGCAAATTTGTTTTATTTTTTTATTGTTAATTTCAATGAAAATTTACAGAGACTTTGGATTTCCATTCATTCATTGTTGCACTTTTCTCCCTGTCCACCCCTCCGCCCTCAGTACACTCTTCTCTTTGAAAAGAAAAGGAAAAATTCTTTCATTGTTTTACAATCCCTCCCCTCAGGTCCACTCCACTATGCAGCCTTCATTCTGGGCTGCTGTCATGACAATAATACCTTTTTTTTCCCTATAATTATATTTTATTAATTTTCATAAACATTTACAGAGATTTTGGGCTTCCACTCATTCATTGTTGCACTATTCTCTCTAC
>NW_006402636.1:0-4960 GCF_000299155.1 Elephantulus edwardii
ATACACAACAATTACAAATATGTGTGTATGTGTGTGTATAATTCTTGTTATGAGTCATCAAGTTGCCTGCAACTCATAGCGATCCTATGTACAACAGATCTGAAATCAGTTTTACTGACTCTGACACACCTATCCCCATTACCCCAGTTACTGTGTCAGTCCATCTCATCTAGGGTCTTCCTATGCTCTCCCTTTACACTTCCAAGCATAGCATCTTTCTTTACAGACTGGTCCCTCTTGGCCACGTGCCCAAAGCATGTGAGAGAGAGCTTCAAAATTCTAGCCTCCAACAAGAAACTTGGTTTCACCTTTGGTGGCCCACAGGATGTTCAATACTCTTCTCCAGCATTACAACTTAAATCATCCTTAGTTATTGGCCATCTCTCTGATGCATAGCAAGTAATTGCAAAGACCTTGGCTTGGATCACCAGCAGCCAGGAAATCAAAAGACAAATTTCACTGGGAAAGTCTGCTGTTAGAGATCTCTCCAAAGTACTGAAGAGCCATGATGTCAGTCTGGAGACTAAGGTGTGCTGATCCAGGCCATAGTCCTTGCAACTACTTGCTATGCATCAGAAAGCTGGACAATGACTAGGGATGATAAAAGGAAAATTGTTACCTTTGAGCTGTAGTGTTGGAGAAGAGTATTGCATATACCATGAACCACTAGGAAAACAAACAGATTTGTTTTAAAGAGGGTGAGATCAGGCTGTTCCTTGGAGGCAAGGATCCTGAAGCTTAGTCTGACATTCTTTGGACATGTCCTTGGAGAGGGACATCATGCTTGGGAGGGTGGAGGGACAGCTCAAGAGAAGAAGACCCTTGATGAGATGGAATGATTCAGTGACTAGGGTAATGGGGGTAGATGTGTCAGAGAAAATAAGTTTGGCACAGGATAGAGCAGGGTTTAGGGCTGTTGTATACGTCTTAGGTCATTATGAGTCACAGGTGACTTAACAGCACACACAACAACAGCATGGCCTGGATCAGGCACACCTTAGTCTTTTGACTGACATCTTGGCTTCTCAGTACTCTCGAGAGGTCCTTGACAGCAGATTTTCCCAGTGCAATTTGTCTTTTGATTTCTTGACTGCTGGTACCAAGAATGTTGATTGTGGAGCCAAACAAGCTGAAATTGTTAATAATTTCAATCTCTTCTCCATCTATCATGGTGCTACCAATTGGCCTAGTGGTAAGAATCTTTATCTTCTTGATGTTGAGGTTCAATCAATGTTGAAGGCCTAACCCAACTCTTGGATGATAGTCCCTGTTCCAAACTTTTGCATTCCAGTCACCCATTCTTATTAATGCATCTTGGTTGCATGTTTGATCAATTTCTGACTGCAAAAGTTCCTAGAAATCAAGAATACATACAGTCCTTGAAACAGCAAGCGCTTCAGGTCCTCCTCCTCAGTTTCACCAAGCAAGGTTGTGTCATCTGAATATCACAGGTTGTTGACAAGTCTTCTGCCAATCCTGATGTCACATTCTTCCTCATATAGCCCAGTCTCTCAAATGATCTGTTCCACATACAGATTAAAAAGCATGGAGACAGAATACAGTCCTGTTGCACTCCTTTCTTGATTTTGAACTATGCAATGTTTCTTTGTTCTGAAGACTGCTTCCTGGTCCGAGTATGGGCTTCACATGAGCACAATCAAGTGTTCTGGGATTTCTATTCTCTTCAAGATTAGCCACAATTTGTTGTGATCCATACAGTCAAATTCCTTTGCATAGTCAATGAAACACAGATGATACACATTCTTCTGGTACTCTGCTTTTGACCAATATCCATCTGACATTTGGTAATGTCTCTAGAGCCATGACCTCTTCTAAAACCCCCTTGTATTTCTCTAGTAGTTTTCTGTTGATGTACTGTTCCAGTCATTTTTGGATAATCTTCAGCAGGATATTGCTTGCATATGATATTATTGTTTGATAATTTCCACACTCTGTTGGATCAATTTTTTTTTTTAATGTGAATAAATACAGGCCTCTTCCAGTCATTTGGCCAGGTAGTTGTCCTCCAGATTTCTTGGCACAATCTAGTGAGCATGTCCAGGACAGCATCTGCTTGTTGAAATATGTCAATCTGTATTGCATCAATTCCTGGGACCTTGTTTTTTGACAATTCCTTCAGAGCAGCCTGAACTTCATCCTTTATCACCACTGGCTTTTGATCATATATTGTTTCATGAAATTCTTCTTTGTCAGCCAATTCTTTTTACTACAGGGACTCTGTACATTCCTTCCATATTCTTCCTCTTCGTGTTTTTTAAAGCATGCATAACCTCTTAATACATTGTTATTAGGTACCATCCACTCTGCTCAGGGTCATATCAACCCTATATTCAAGAGAGTGCCCTAAAATATAATACTTTAAAAAGTATTATATTTTAGGGCATTATTTTTATCGTAGGAGTATGCAATGAGAGTTGTAGAGTGGATTATATTTGGGGCTACGGGGTGGGGTTTGGGGAGGTGCGGGGGGAGGGAGATTGTGTACCAATGAGGGAGTTTTTCTTTTGCTTTTCAAGGAGAGGAGCAAATGGGGGGGAGGGGGGAGGGGTTTGTGAGGGGAGAAGGGTGCAACAATGAATGAATGGAATCCCAAAATCTCTGTAGATGTTCATTGAAATGAAAAATAAACAACCTAAATTTTAAAAAAAAAGAGAGTGATCTGACACTGTGCCATCCTTGAACTCTCCTTGCTGCTTAGTACGCACACTGTTACAGTCACTGCCACCCCACCTTGGTCTTCCTCTCCTTCTCTGACACCTCATCTTTCCAAGTATGATTTCTTCTTCATGCTTCCTGGATCATTCACTATTCTGTCCACAGTAAGCATTGCAATTCAAGGCTTGAATTTGTTCTTCAGTCCGTTCAGTTTAAGAGCTTGGCCCTTTTGATTTTCTGACTCCAGCTCTTTGCACATTTTTTTTTTTAATATTCAATCCATTTATTTAGTTGGGCCAATTCCAGTGACATTTGGAGCTATTAAGAAGCTCACATCCTTTAAAGATCTTCAGCTCTTCTGCAAACTCAAGTCACTATTGGTCACTAATGCTGACAAAGATGTCCTTTCTGATGTATCATCTTTCCTAAGTTTCAAAAATGATTCTCGAGTTATTTGAAGGATCTCTCTCAGGCCTTTGTTTTCTTGTTCAAGCTGAAATATTCTTTCTTGTTCCTTGCAAACTTGCTGTTCATCAATTTCAGTAGCTTTCCTCATTACTGCTGCCATTTCAGTTATTTGGTCCACATGTGCTTGTAATTCCTTGGAGTGTTGCTCTTTTAGCTTCATTATTATACCTGGGTCATCTTTTTTGCTTGCCATTAACAGTCTAAACATTTGTTCTCAATACTTGCTCATTATAAGTTCCAAGGCATACTGATGTTCTTCCAGTGATGTGTGCAATTCTTTGTTCTCTTGCTGTAATTCTCTGATTTGTCTGTTTTCTTGCTGGATTCCCATAACCAATGTGGATCGAGGTCAATGTCTTGCAAGTTCATTTAGTTCTTGAATTTCTTCTTGGTACTGTTTCATTGCTTCTACTCGTTTGTTAAGAGCTGTGGTTTGTTCAATAAGGGATTCTGCTGCATCATCATGATCTCTCAATCTTTCAACAAGAGCTTTTGCATCAGCAAGCGCCTTCTCAATCGTGCAACTCATTTCTAAAGAATACTCCGGTCTCAGTCCCGCGCAGTCGTCAGCTTTGGTAACTGAGGACACAAAGCCTCCGTCAATGGAGAGCTACAGGGGAGAGACCTCGGGCACCTGTTTAGTTCCTCTCAGTTAGCGGAGGGGCAGCAGTGGATACTGCTGAGCCGAACCCCATCACTGACCCGCGAAGACCTCTACTGACCGCCTCTGAGAAGCATTCCGCAGAGTGCGCCTGCACATTCCTTTATAATACTTTGTTTTGTCTTCCTGAGCTGCCCTTTGGAATCTTCTATTCAGCTCCTTAACTTCCTCTTTTCTTCCCTTTGCTTTAGATTCTTGGCAATCTAGTGCAATATTTAGAGTTTCTTCTGACATCAGTCTCAGTTTTGTCTTCCTCTTCTATCTTTGTAATGACCTTTTGCATTCTTCATGGATGATATTCTTAATAGTGTTCAAAGCCTCAAATCTGTTCCTCAGATGATTCTTAAATTCAAGTAGGATAGGCAAGGTAAAATTTTTATTCCTGTGGATTTATTTTTTTTATCTTCTTTCAACTTGAATATTAGGAGTACATGGTCTCTTCCAAAATCAGCACCTGGCCTACTTTTCGCTGCTGATATTGAGCTTCTCCAATAATTCTTTCCATAGATTTTATCTGTCTGATTCCTGTGCATATCATCAGGTGAAATCCATGTGTAGAGCCTGCATTTACTTTCTTATAAAAGGTATTTGCAATGAATAAATAATTGTGCAGAATTCTCTCATTCTATCCCAAGCCTCATTTCTGTCACCAAGTCAATGTTTTCTGAATACTGACCCTTCTTCCCTGTTCCCAACTTTTGCCTTCCAGTCACCATTACTATTAATGCATCTTGGTTGCATGTTTGGTTTATTTCTGACTGCAAACGGTGGTAGAAATAATCTCTGTCCTCCTCTTTGATTTTGGTTGTTGGCACATATATTTGAATGACAGTGGTATTCACTGGATTTCATTGCATGCGTATGGATATTGTCCTGTCATTCACAACATTGTATTTCAAGACGGATCTTCAAATGACCTTTTTTTTAATTATTATTAAATTTTATTCGTTTTAATGAACATTTTCAGAGATTTGGGGTTTTCATTCATTCATTGTTGCACTGTTTTCTCTACCCTCCTCCCCAGTTCATTCTTCTTCCCCCCCCCCTGAATGTCTGTTTTAATTGTCCAATTGCCACAGTGCTTGTCAAAGCCAGTTCTGATTAATCTCCTTTGTCAGTGTGTCCTTTGCCATTCCCTATCACTCCTCCCTGAGA
>NW_006402637.1:0-858 GCF_000299155.1 Elephantulus edwardii
GGTCTCATATAAAAATTTACAGAATCCTATAGGACCTCCACAAAATAAGACTGATAACACAATTGCAAAATGGGCAAAAGACATGGAAAGACTTTCACAGAAGAAATTGTTTAGATGTCCAACAGACACACGAAGACATGCTCAAAATCACTGACAATAAGAGAGATGCAAATAAAAACCACAATGAGATACCACCTTACTCCAGTAGCAGTGGCAATGTTTAACAGGACAGGGAGTAATAAATGTTAGAGAGGATGTGGAGAGATAGGGACTCTTCTATATTGTTGATGGGATTGTAAAATGCTACAGCCACCCTGGAGGGCAGTTTGGTGGTTACTAAAAAAGCTGAATGTAGAAATTCCATATGACCTAGCTATTCCACTGCTTGGATATACCCTGAGAAAATAAGAATATAGGCACAAACAGAGACTTGTATACCAATGTTCATAACAACATTATTTACCATTGTAAGAACATGGAAATAGCCCAAATGTCCAGCCACAATTAAATAGATTGAGAAATTATGGTTCACACATGATGGAATACTACACAGCATGCAGGAGCAATGATTTTGTAAATTATTACCTAGCTTGGGAGGAACTGGAGAGGACTATGGTTAATTGAACTAACTCAGTTCCCATAAGGGCAAATACTATACAGAACCATTATTGTAGAACTTGTATGAGGATTCAAGGAGGGAAATAAGGGAGCATAAGGGTGGGAATCTGGGAAGGTTGGTTAATCATAGGGTCACAAAATTTGATGGGTGGAGGAAGGGGTGAGTAAAGGAAGGGAGAAAGATTCACTTTGAAAAACAATGTATATGAATTTTGTAAATAAACCAGTATAAAATAAAAA
>NW_006402637.1:958-2633 GCF_000299155.1 Elephantulus edwardii
TATTGTATTATTTTTATGTGTACCATCAAATCAGATCTGACTGATACAGGAGGAGATTGTCTCCTCCTTCTCCAGCAGAGCATCTGGTGGATTTGAACTGCATGCCTCTGAGATAAAAGAATGCTTCTTAGTACATGTACGCATGGTAGAAAAGTGGTTAGTTTCTTCCTGTGGAATTATGGCCACCTGAAAACCTGTAGAGTGTCTCTTGTAACAAAACTACATTTTATAAATTTTCTTTTATAAACTAAAATAGTTATAGTATTTAGCTATAACTAAATACTAAAGAATTTTGAGTCTTTGTCCCTTTATAGGTTGCAAATGAGTACATTTATGTTTTCTGGAGTTCCCATTCTTCTCAATGTTATCCATACTTCATCATGATCCACATAGACCAATAATGTTTCATAATCAATAATACCTCTCCTGTCATTCTGTGCCTCCAGTTAAGAACTATCTAGCACCAACATTCATGTCGCTGTTCCATGATCTTCTCTGAATTCAGCCTAAAAATCTGGAAGTTCCTGTCAGTGTACTGTTCCAAGTATTTTAGAATAATCCTCAGCAAGATTTACTTTTGTGTGATATTAAATGAACCACCTTATTTATTTTTAATTAATTTTAATGAAAGTTTACAGAGACTTAGAATTTCCAGGCATTCATTGTTGTACTTTTTTACCAGCCCACCCCCTCCTCCACAATTGACTCTTTTCCTTAGAAAGTAAAAGGAAAAATCTTTCATTGTTATGCAATCCCTCCCCCCCAAGTCCACTCCACTCCACTGTGCAGCCTTCATTCTGGACTGCTGTCATGATAATAATATCCAATCATATATCCCTTTTAAACAATGCTCTCACTCATCTGTTTCAATGCAGTATATATCATTCATCCCCTTCTTCTCTGTCTTCCCTCAACTGCTATGTCAGTCTTGTTTTACAAAAGTGGCCTCATGCAATATTTGTCCTTTGGAGACTGAGATATTTCACTCAGCATAATGTCCTCCAGGGTCACCCATTTTGCCCAATATTTCATGAGTTCCTTGTTTTTCAATGTTGCATAGTATTCCATTGTGTGAATATACCAGAGCTTTTCTATCCATTCATTTGTTGATGAGCACTTGTGTTGTTTTAAACTCTTTGTTATTATGAGCAAAACCACCATAAACATGGGTGTGCATATATCTGCTTGGGTGGCAGTTATGGTTTCTTTAGGGTATATTCCCAGTAGTGGAATTCCTGGGTCAAATGGTATTTCTGTTTGAAACTTTTTGAGAAAGCACCATACAGCCTTCCATAGTGGTTGCACCATTTGACACTCCCACCAACAGCAAATAAGGGTTCCAGTTTCTCCATAAACTCACCAGAATTTGATGTGACAACCATATTGTATAGTACAGTTTTAGAACTGTAAAAGCAATGATGAAATTATCAGATCCATTTAGACATTATGATTTGAGCTCACCAAAAGAGTGTAAATGCTTGTTATCAAATTATTTTTTTTCCTATAATTATATTTTATTAATTTTCATAAACATTTACAGAGATTTTGGGTTTCCATTCATTCATTGTTGCACTATTCTCTCTACTCTCCTCCCAGTTTGTTCTTGTCCAAATGCCACAGTGCTTGTCAAAGCCAGTTCTGATTAATCTTCTTTGTCAGTGTGTCCTTTGCCATT
>NW_006402637.1:3218-5026 GCF_000299155.1 Elephantulus edwardii
ATTTTGAATAATATTGCATGAGTTCCTTGTTTTTTAATGCAGCATAGTATTCCATTGTGCGAATATACCACAGCTTCTCTAGCCATTCGTTTGTTGTTGTTATCAAATTATTAACCAAATGCTGCCAGGAAACCATGGTCATTCTCTCTAAACCCAAGATATAATATATAAAATAATGAAGCAAAGTATATCATTTTTATTGCATTGTGTTTGTAACCCATATTTACCAAATACTATGCCACTGAAAAGATTCCACCTTAAAATTACCCTGAGAGCAGACTAGAACTGCCCCAGAGGGTTCTGTAGATTGCAAATTTGTACTAATGAAAGCTGACCACCATATCATTTTCCCCCAAGAATGAGTGATGGTTTCAAACCATCAACCTTATGATTAGCAGTTGATTGCTTCTCCACCATGTCAACAGGTCTCCCTTGTTCAGTAGTTCTAAACCAGTAAATAACAGACACAAAAATATCTCTTGTTTTTTTACCAAAATCTATAGAATAGAGAGGAGCTGTAAAAGAAATTAAAAATCTCTCAATTTTTTTTCATACCCGGGAACAAAGCTCATTAAACAATTTGCTAATAATGACAGTCACCTAAATAACTAGATTTTTATGTAATTCTGAGCTGATGAAGCTGTCAATATTTTACAGATGTCATTTCAGCAATTTTTGGTTGTTTAAGCTGCAGCACAAATCTGAACTATGAAATATAATAGATAATATTTTTATGTGCTCCAATGCAAATTAGAGCAAACTTAGTTTTTCAAGTGGAAACTTTATTTACAAAGGATATTGCTGATTAAATGCAGGCTCTTCCACAATTCTGACTCCCAAATTCATACTTACTGAAGATTTTTTTTAAGCAAATGGCAAGATGACCAGAAAATATGTTGATAGTGGAATTTTATTACTTTGCAGAATGTCCTTAACATGGAGGGGTTCCTCTTAGAATTGTGTATTAGAGTCTTGCTGTAATATTATCTTGAAGATTAATACTGAGGAATAATTCCTCTCTAACGGTTATTAGATGCTTTTAGTAGTTAAACCTCGCTGGAATGTATGGCAAATTCAATCATCCTGAATTCCAAGCTCTAATTTTAAGGATTATGGGAGAAGCTTAACATTAATTTACTATTAGATGTTAGTTTTTACTATAGATATTTCCTATTTTATAAATATTTTCCTAATTTCTTAGAAGAATCAAATATGTATCATAAACAGTAATTTGTAGTTATCAATTACCTTTGTCATTTATGTAAAGTCAAGGGAAATTAAGATTATCTCTTGGACTTTTTAATATAAATTTTCTTTTGATATTGAAAAAATGCTTCATTTTGGTTTTCATGTATCTTATTTGGCTTTGTATAAGAATTTGATAAAATCAATAAAAAGCCAACAATAAAGTTAATGAATACTTAGTATTCTAGGTGCCATTACTAGGCGCCATTGAGTTTGTTCTGACTTATGTTGTTGTTAGGTGCCATCGAGTACAGCTCATAGTGACCCTATGAACAATAGATGTGAACCCTGTTCCATCCTGTGTCATGCTCACCATCTCTGATACACATGAGTCCATTCCTGCAGTCACCATGTTAGTCCATCTTGCTGGAGTCTTCCTCTCTTTTGCTAATTCTTCACCTTTGCAAGCATGTTATCCTTTTCCAAGGAATAGCCTTTCCTAACATGTCCAAAGTATGAGAGATGAAACTTTGCCATCCTTGTTTACAAGGAGCACTCTGGCTGCACCTTTTCCAAAACATGCCTATTTGTTCTTTTGACAGTTTGCAGGATATCAGTATTCT
>NW_006402638.1:0-1533 GCF_000299155.1 Elephantulus edwardii
CCTGATGTGATGGCCTAAGTCTCAAGCAATCAATATTAAATATTGAATGATCTAGGAACTATTAAAAGAAGATAGAAGGAACATACAGAGTCACTGTACCAAAAATAATTGGATGACACAGAAGAACTTCAAGAAACAGCATATGATCAAGAGGCAGTGGTGTTGAAGGAGGAAGTTCAGGCTGCTCTGAAGGACTTGGCAAGAAATAAAGCCCCAAGAATTGATGGAATATCAACTGACATATTTCAACCAACAGATGCTGCCCCTAGATGTGCTCATAGTTGTGCCAAGAAATCTGGAGGACAACAAGCAACTTGGCCAACTTACTGGAAGATATCCATATATATTCTCATTCCAAAAATGGTGACCCAACAGTGTGGAAATTATCAAACAATATCACTCATATCACACACTAGCAAAATCCTTCTGAAAATTACCCAGAAATGACTGAATAGTACATTGATAGAGAACTACCAGAAATATAAGCTGGATTTAGAAGAGACCGTGACACCAAAGACGTTATCGCCAATGCCAGATTGATCTTGGCAGAAAGCAAGGAATACCAGAACAATGTCTATCTGTGTTTCACTGACTACGCAAAAGTGTTTGACTCTGTTTATCACAACAAACTGTGGTTAACCTTAAGGAGAATGGGAATTCATTCTTGATTGTTCTTATGTGAAACCTATACTGAAGAAGCAGTCCTCAGAACAGATCAGGGAACACTGCATGGTTAAAAATCAGGAAAGGAGCGTGTCAGGGATGCATCCTTCATACCTTTTCAATCTATATACAGAACAGATCATTTGGGAGGCTGGGCTCTATGATGAAGAATGTGGCATCAGGATTGGAGGAAGACTTATCAACCACCTACCTTATGCAGAGGACACAACTTTCCTTGCTGAAAGTGAGGAGAACCTGACATGCTTGCTGCAAAAGGCCAAGGAGTGTAGTCTTCAGTATGGAATGAAGCTCAACATCAAGTACACATGATTGGCAGCACCATGATAGAAGGAGAACAGATTGAGGTTGTTAACAATTACAGCTTGCTCATTCCCACAATCAACACTCTTGGCACCAGCAGTTAGGAAATCAAAAGACAAATTGCATTAGTAAATCTGCTATCAGGGACCTTTCCAGAGTATGGGGAAGCAATTATGTCAGTCTTAAGACTGAGGTGCTCCTGATCCAGTCTTTGCAGTTACTTGCTATGCATCAGAGAGCTGAATAATGAATGACTAAGGATGATAGAAGAAGAATTGATGCCTTTGAGTTGTGGTGCTGGAGAAGAGTCTTGAACATACTATGGACAGCCAAGAAAACAAATCTTTTTGTCTTGGAGAGAGTGAAACCAAGTTTGTCCTTGGAGGCTAGAATTTTGAAGCTCTGTCTCACATACTTTGGGCATGTGGCCAGGAGGAGGGACAGGTCCTTGGAGAAGCACATCATGCTCATAGGGGTAGAGGGACATGCAGGAGAGGAAGACCCCATATGAAATGGATTGATAGAGTGACTAGGGCAATGGGGGTTGGT
>NW_006402638.1:1988-4919 GCF_000299155.1 Elephantulus edwardii
AGGTTGAGTCCAGTACTGGCTGACCTAATGAAGAATTAAATATATAGGATATAAGTTTATAAGGGGCCTCTGATGGCCTTGTATAAGGAGTTGCTCTGCTAACCAAACTGCAGACAGTTCAGATCCAACTGTGGCTTCAGGGGAGAAAGATGGACATTCTCTTCCCAGGCAGTTTCCAGCCTCTGAAAACCCGCTGGTCAGCTGTAGGTTAGTTCTGACTTGACAGTACTGAGTGATTTAAAAATTCATGTAAATTGATCTCAGGACTAACTAAAAAAGGTGTCAAACACCGATGCTACCTAATGTTTACCACTTTCCTTTCTACGTAGCATATTTTGCAGTCAGGAAATCACAAGTTGCTTTGGGAAAATTTGCAGTCAGGAAAACGAGTTGCATTGGGAAAATCTACTGTCAGGAACTTCTGCAGCGTGCTAAAGAACAATGATGCCAGTCTAGAGTCCAAGGTGCACCTGCTCCAGGCCATGATCTTCTCACTTGCTTGCTATGCATCAAAGAGCTGGACATTGACTAAGGATGATGGAAGAAGAATTGATGCCTTTGCGTTGTAGTGCTGGAGAAGAGTTTTGAACATTCCATAAAGTGCCAAGAGAACAGCTCTGTCCTGGAGAGGGTGAAACCACTTTGCTCCTATTTACTTGACTCTGTATTCCATAAAACTCTTTCCTTTTCATCCTGAAGCTCCGTCAGTTTTATCTAAGAATATTTAAGTTACTGTGAATTGCTGTCAAGTCAACTGTGACTCATGGTGATCCTATGAACAACAGACCTGAAGCTTGCCTTATTCATTTCCATCCTCACCATCTCTGACGTGCTCAAGACCACGTTTACAATAATTGTGTCAATCCATCTTGTTGGGGGTCTTGCTCTCTTCTTCTGACCCCCCACCTTCCCCAGCATGATGTCTTTTTTCCCAAGGACTAGCCCCTCCTGACAACATGCCCACAGTATGTGAGACAAAGTTTTACCATTCTTGACTCTCAGGCGCACCCTCTTTACTCTTCCTCACACACAGACTTACTTGTTCTTTTAGCAGTCCATGAAATATTCAGTTCTCTTCTCCAGCACCATTGTTCTAAAGCAGCAATTCTTGCTTTCCTTATTCATTATACACCTTTCAGATGCATAGAAATCAACTGAAAATACCATGAAATGGACCAGACACACCTTAGTTGGGGGCTTTTGTTTTTGTTTGTTTGTTTTAAGATAACAGATCTCTTTAATTTTTTTGCAGTCACTTGCTATGCATTAGAAAACGGGACAATGACTAGGGATGTTAGAAGGAAAATTGATGCCTTTGAGCTGTGATGTTGGAAAAGCGTATTGAATATACCATGGCCTGCTAAGGTTCATCCTAGAGAGGGTTAAACCAGATTCCTCCTTGGAGTCAAGGATTCTGAAGCTTCGTTTGACATACTTTGAGCATGTTGCAAGAAGGGTCCAGTCCTTGGAGAGGGATGTCATGCTTTGGAGGCTGGAAGGATTGCACAGGAGAGGATGACCCTTGATGAGATGGGTTGATTCAATGACTAGGGTAATGGGGGTAGGTGTATCAGAGACAATATAATTGTCAGAGGATAGAGCAGGGTTTAGGGCTTTTGTGCATAGGTTAGCTATGAGTTGAAGACTACTTGGCACATAACAACAACAACAACAAAATCTCTTTGACAATCAATCATATTTTCTTTAAACATTAGTACTTTCTGGGTTTACTGATCTTATTTTTTTAAATTTATTTTAATCTGGTTTACTTACAAAGTTCATATACATTGCTTTTCACATCAGATCATTTCCATTTCCTTTACCCACCCCTCCATCTACCCATCAAATTGTGTGACCCTGTGAAACACCCCACCCACCCATCCTCACCCCTCTGCTCCCACCCTACCCTCCTTGGATCCTCATACATATTCTACAGTAATGGTCTTATGCAGTATTTGTCCTTAAGGGACTGAGTTTGGTTAACTTAGCATAATGCTCTCCAGCCCCTCTCAAGTCAGGTGGTAGCGTCTTACAAAATCATTGCTTGTAAATCAACATGCAAAAGAAGAGTCTCTTGCTGATGATCTATTTAGATATAATCCTAATGTAAAAAGGAGAAGATAACAGAATTTTAAAAGCAACTTTGGAAAAATACTTAATAGCAAGCATTACTTTATATATATGAATGTAATGTATGGAACATTTAAAATACAAATATTTTATGACCTAAAATTGTTATGTAAAATGTGCAAAATTCCACTTTTGGTGGGGTACCTTTGGAAAAGAATAACATGTTTTGGATTTGCCATCTTAACCATCCAGTAAATTTTTAGTTATGAAAAAAAATAATTGCTCCTGTATGCTGTGTAGTATTCCATCATGTGAATGTACCATAATTTCTCAGTCTGTGGTTGGACATTTGGGCTGTTTCCATGTTCTTGTGATGGTGAACAAAACTACTATGAACATTGGTGTACAAGTCTCCATTTGTGTCCCAGTTCTTATTTTCTCAGTGTATTCCAATCAGTGGAATAGCTGGGTCATAAGAAATTTCTATATTCATGTTTTTGAGGAAATGCCAAACTCCCTTTCAAAGTGGTTGTACCATTTTACAATCCCACCAATAATGTATAAGAGTTCCTGTCTCATGACATGATAGTATACTTAGAAAACCCTAAAGACTCAGCAAGAGAACTATTGGACATAGTTGACCAATTCAGCAAAGTAGCAGGAAACAAGATCAACATACAAAAATCAGTTGGATTTCTCTACAGTGACAAAGAGAATACAGAGCTGGAGCTAAGAAAAGCAATACCCTTCACAATAGCTAATCACAAGATTAAATATTTGGGAGTAAATATAACTAGAAGCATAATAGATCTATTCAAAGAAAATTACAAAACATTATTACAAGAAACAAAAAAAAAAGCC
>NW_006402639.1:0-1905 GCF_000299155.1 Elephantulus edwardii
TCACATACTTTGTTTACGTGGCCAGGAGGGACCAGTCGTTGGAGAACATCATGCTTGGAAGGGTGGAGGGACAGCGCAGGAGAGGAAGACCCCGGATGAGATGGATTAATACAATAACTAGGCCAATGGGGGTTTGTGTGTCAGAGTCAGTGAGACTGGCTCAGGACAGGGCAGACTTCAGAGCTGCTGTACACAGGGTCGCTATGAATCACAGACAACTTGATGGCACATAACAACAAAGACTTGACTCAAGACACGGTTTTCCAGTTACCTCCTATGCATCTGAGAGCTGGACAATGAATAAGGATGAGAGAAGAAGAACTGATGCCTTTGGGCTGTGGTGTTGGAGAAGATTACTGAATATCCCATGGACTTCCAAAAGAATAAACAGTTAAGTCTTGGGGAAAGTGCAGCCGGAGTGCTCCTTGGAGGCAAAGACGACAAAGCTTCCTCTCACATACTTTAGACATATGTTGTTGTTGTTGTTGTTGTTGTTGTTGTTGTTGTTAAGTGCCATCGAGTCACAGGTGACTCATAGCGACCCTATGAAGGAGAGTCCTCAACACTTCTGTGCCTTTCATCCTCTCTCCAGGTTCATAGGGTTTCCGGAGGCAGGCTATTACGGAAGTGGATGCCACTCCTCCTTCCAAGCTTGTTTTAATTGGGGAGCTCCACCCCACTGTTTGTCCACATTGAGAAGCCAATCATTAATGCATTTGACACACCAGTGTCACGGTGTTCAGCCTCACAGCAACCAAAAGCGAACACAATACGGCAACACCAGGGCTATGCGACCTAGAGAAATGCCTGAACAAAAACAAGGAAAGACAGGCCCAAGGGCAGCGGATTAAAAGTCACCCACCTTTGGCTTGGTAGCATGGCCCTGTGCTGCCACCTTAAACCCTAGGCCAAGCCTGGCTTGCCTGGCTCCTGGAGGCAGAATAGTCCTTCACATCTGAAAACTGCCACAACCCCCGCCCAAACAGCACCATGCTCTCTCTGCTTGCCGGGCCATAGCAGCCCTGGGCTGGGCATGTGTTAGGAGAGGTTATTTCTTGAAGAGGGACTTCATGTTTGGAAAGGTGGAGAGCTGGCAAAAGAGAGGAAGGCACTCAACCAAATGTACTGACACAGTGACTGCAGTACTGGGCTCAAGTGTGTCAGAGGTGATGAGGACGGCACAGCTTAGGACAGAGTTCAGATCTGTTATTCATAGGGTTGCTATAAATCATATTCAACAGCACCTGACAATATGAACAACAGGTCAAAGGGTTCAAAGTGGTTCAAAAATTATCAATGTCTGCTATATGCATATGATTGATATACAATATAAGATATGATATGATATGATATGATGATATGGTAGATATGATATGATATGATATGATATGATATGATATGATATGATCATGTACACAGAAAACCCCAAGGACTCAACAAAAATCCTGTCAGACCTAGGAGACCAATTTAGTAGAGTGGCAGGATATAAGATCAATATCCAAAAATCAGTGGGATTCCTCTACAGTAACAAAGAGAGCTCAGAGGATGAAACCAAGTAAACAATACCATTTGTAAGAGCCAACCACAAATTGAGATACTTGGGAGTGAACCTAACTAGAGATACAAAAGACCTATACAAAGAAAACTACAGAACATTTCTGTAAGACACAATAAAATACCCAAATAAGGAGCTCTGGTGGCCTAGTGGCAAGAAGCTGCACTGCAATCCTGAAAGTGCATGGTTTGAGTTCCCGAGAAGCTCCGATGGAGAAGGAGGGACAAATTCCTCCTGTGCCATTCAGATCCAGTTTGACAGTACACCAAATTAAAATAAAATAGTAATTATTATTATTATTATTATTATTATTATTATTATTACTATTTTGTGGCGTTAGGATTCGTGGA
>NW_006402639.1:2737-3356 GCF_000299155.1 Elephantulus edwardii
TAATAATAATAATAATACCCAAATAAATGGGAAAATGTTTCCAGTTAATGGATAGGAAGATCCAATATTGTGAAAATTACAATCCTACCAAAAGCAAACTACATGTTCAAAGCAATCCCAATACAGATACCAAATTCCGTTTTCAAAGAGATCAAAAGGAAAATTGTCAAGTTTGTTTGGAAAGGAAAGAAATCACCAATAAGCAGAGCGCTTTTGAAAAACAAAAATGAAGTGGGAGGCATAGCAATCCCTGATCTCAAAACCTACTACACAGCAGTAGTAACCAAAACAGCGTGCTTCTGGTGCAATGACAGACACGTGGAACAGAATTGAGAACCCAGAAATAGACACAGCTATCTACAGTCAACTGATATTTGACAACGAAATAAAACCTATCAAGTGGGGAAATAACAATCTCTTCAATAAATGGTGCTGGCAAAACTGAACTTTCACCTGCAGAAAGCTGAAACAGGATCCAAATCTCAGAAAATACACAAAAATCAACACAAGATGGGTCAGAGGCCTGGGAGTAAAGCCCAAAGCCATCAAGTTCTTCAAAGACAAACTGGGATCAGGTTTAGATGGACTAGCCTATGGTATCAAGAGACTGCGAAATATA
>NW_006402639.1:3846-4916 GCF_000299155.1 Elephantulus edwardii
GAAATTTCATATAACCCAGCTATGCCACTGCTTGAAATATACGCCAAGAAAATGAGAACCAATCATATGATCTACTATGACCAGAAGAGCCATGAGAATATATCAAGAATATCGTTCATGAAGAATGCAAAAAATCATTGCAAAGAATGAAGAAGAAGAAGAAAAGAAATGGTTGTGGAGAAGAACCTGAATATTGCACTAGTGCCCCAAGAAACCAAAGAAAAGGAAAGAAATCAAGAGGTTAAGTAGCTGAATAGAAGATTTCAAAAGGCAGCACAGGAAGAAAAGGCAAAGTATTATATGAAATGTGGAAGGAGTTGGAGTCAGAAAATCAAAAGGGCTATACTTGCTCAGTGTTTCTTAAGCTAAAGGATAAATTCAAGCCACAAGTTGCAATGCTTAAGGATACTATGAGCAGAATATTGCATGATTCAAGAAATACTAAAAGATGATGAAAGGAATATAGAGTCACTGTGTTAAAAACAATTGGCTGACACAGAAGAATTTCAAGAAACAACATCTGATCAAGAGGCAATGATGATAAAGGAGGAAGCTCAGGCTACAATGAAGGTCTTGGCAAAAAATAAAGCCCCAGGAATTGATAGAATAACAATTAACGTGTTTCAATAAACAGATAATGACCTGGATGTGCTGCTCACCAAGTTGTGCCAAGAAATCTGGAGGACAATTATTTGGCGAACTGACTGGAAGAGATCCATATTTATTCCCATTCCGAAAAAAAGGTGACCCAACAGGGTGTGGAAAATATCGAACAATATCACAAACTAGCAAAAATCCTACTAAAGATCATTCAAAAACAACTGGAACGGTATATTGACAGAGAACTACCAGAAATACAAACTGGGTTTAGAAGAGGTCATAGCACTAGAGACATTATTGTCAATGTCAGATGTATCTGGACAGAAAGCAAAGAGAAACAGAGGAAGGTCTATCTGACTACGCAAAGGCATTTGACTGTGTGGATCACAACAAATTGTGGCTAACCTTGAGGAAAATGGGGATCCCAGAGCACTTGATTGTGCTTATGTGAAACCTATATTTGGACTAGG
>NW_006402640.1:0-4932 GCF_000299155.1 Elephantulus edwardii
TGGCACAGGACAGAGCAGAGTTTAGGACTGTTGTCCATAGGGTCGCTATGAGTCACAAGCACTCAAAGGCACATAACAACCACAACTCCCAACCTAGAAAATCTTTCCTCTAATAGAATCTTACACTTATAGCAAATCAGAACTGGCTTATAACTGACCCTACACTGAGTTTTCAAAGTTATAAATCACTTAGAAAAAGATTTCTTATCTTTTCCCCTTCGACAATTGCTGAATTTCAAGAGCTCAACTTTGAATGATTAGCACAACTCCTTACCTTCCAGGTCACCAGGGATCTCTCTCAAATATAGAAAAGAAAGTTTTGTTCTTGACTAAGCATTAACCCAGAACATTATGATACATCATAGCTAACATGTTAGAGGGATCACAAAGATGGAAAGATGTCTGACTTTTCTATAGTGATGTGCATACAATCCATTATAATAATGTGTTCAGGATAGAGTTGTCCAATATTTTTATGGACTTTTGTGACCTTATTCTCTTGAAGGTTTGCTAATATTTTAGAAAACCAGAAGGATTGCCTGACATTATATTTTTATTAATTTCTTACTTTAAATGTGATATGAAGAAATAGAGAGATACTGTACCATTTCACCTTTCCATTGAAAGGGAATCTACTTAGAAGTGCCCATTAGCAGGAGGTAGGTGACCTGACTAGGCTGAAGAAGGAGAAAGCTAATCTGTTCCCTCAATCCACTCATCAACCAGACATCATCTTCTGGTAGGAATATTTGCAAGGTGCTTGAACCACAGGAAATTTCTATTACATACTTATTTCAATATATTTTAACAAAATACTGTGAAATGGAAGAATCTGATACTAGGTGTAATGTTTAAAGATACGTCAAAGAGAGGATGACTTAGCCTAGAGGTTTTGAAGCACTGTGGAAAAATGGAAATCTTGGACTGGCCTCATTAACTATTGTGGATAACCACTGTATTTCTCAATCTGCAGAGTATGCAAATTGTGAACAGTCACAAAAAATAAATTTTCAGGAAATTGCAATAATAAAGTGGGTATGAAATTTCTCTTCAAGGGTAAATTATTACCATTTACAATGCTTTTTAATTGTACTTGTAAATCTCGTTCCCTTTCACACACAATGTTGGTTACATATCTGTTGTCCTTGGAAGCTTCATTAACTTTTTATGTTAAAAATCTTTTAACTGTAAAATTCTCAGAGAGTTTTAATTACCTTAGTTTTTATTTTTGTTTTTTTCTTGGATCATTCTACATCCTTATTCAGATTTTCTAGCCTCTTCTTATAGGGTTAAGGCTTTCTCTAGAGGGGAAAAACAAGACACTCTAAAAGAAGATTGTTAATCTAAGCAACTTTTTAATGCATTTAGAAGTGGGTTGGTGAACTTTAGCAATTAGCATCATAAGCACATAATTTTCTCTGTGGTTTAGAATGTTTATGTACTTTATGGTTGTAACTGCTTAAAAGTTTATTCCTATACTTAAGTTTTCTTCTCCATCAGCAAAATTTATCTCAATTGGGAACAAAAAATATGCCTTTCAGAAAAAAGAAGTATCCTTAAAATTAATGGCACCAATCATGGCTACTCAATAAAAGGTATCAAAAACCTTCTTCTAGATTCCTTAATTTAGGAAAAGACACCATTTGACTAGTCAAATGTCTAATAATATAGAATTACTAGAGTGGAGTTTACTTTGATGTTGGCTTCTATAACTATCAGCTCTAGCACTGTCTCACAAGTAGCTATGCAATAGAATTTTAGTCAAGTTAAATATACATCTTTATTTACTTTTTAAAAATAACAAATAATTAAAATAAAAATTTTGAAAGCAGACTTAGAACTATCTCAGGTAACAAAAGAAGCACAGAAATAAATTGAATGATTGAAGTGGGATTTGATTAGTATAAACCATTAGGGTAATGGCAGCAACTCTGATCGCGTGGGGTAGGTTGGGGGGTGGGGGTCGGGTTGTGTGACATTCTTTCAAACCTGGTCCACAAATGCTGATTTACTTTGTTATCGTCAATTCCCATCTGTTGTTGTTATTGTTTGCCATCGAGTTAGAACTGACCCCCAGAGGCAATAAATTACAGGAGAGGAGATTCCTCTCTCACAGAGCATCTAATAGATTGGAGCCATGTGACTCATGGCCATCTAGTGGCCTCTAATTCACAGTGACCTTATGCAAAATGGAAAGGGATGTTGTCCTGTCTAGCATCATCTCCACGATTGTATGCATGTTCAAGTCCATTATGTGGTTATTATGTGTGCTGAATGTATTCCAACCTAGTAGGGTCATATTCTAATACTATGTGAGGCAATATTCTATTGTAATTCACAGGGTTTTCACTGGTTACCTTTTCAAGTAGATCTCCAAGCTTTTCTTCTTTTTTCTTGATCAATCTTAATCTAAAAGGTCTATAGAAGGCTGTCTGTGAGTGACCGTGCAGGTATTTTACAATATCATTGGGATATATTCCATTACCACAGCTACATGTAACATATCACAGTATGAGAAACTGCTTACAGCAGCTTCCTTTACTTCAGGTTTTATAACAGCAAAATTTTCACTTAATCTAGTTAATTTTGTACTGCTCATAACTAAAACCCCCTAACTTCTATCTGTGTTGAAGTGACTCAATGTTTACCCTGCAGGAGATATTTAGAGGTTATAAATAGTATAGGAGATTTCCCATCTTTTCCCCATGTGTGATGTGAAAGGTCTATTACTAAAAATAAATTCCCTATCCATTAGCTTATTTTGCATGTAAATGGGTGAGAATAAGTGGATAGAGTGTGTTAGCCTATGCACAAGGGGATTGGTTATTCTCACCAAGCCAAAAAGGGATTGGCTAGGCTTGCCATTAAATTGAGTGGATCTAGCAGTAGAATTAGAGGATCTTCCAATAAAGAAGAAGCAAGGGAAGGAGTGTATTCTTCAAAGCAAGAGATTCTTGTGCACCCAGACTAAGGCTTATGGGAGTAGCATCCATGGCTGCCATGGTGGAGATCCAGAGACCTGACATGAGATGGGACCTTGGGATCATTATGCTGCAGAACCAGAGTTAAGAGTCTTTGCCGAATTTTGTTGGACAACTGAGAGGATAAGGGAGAGCCATAATTGGCAAGGCTGAGATCTCTATTACACTGGATTAAAGCTATGAAGTTCAAGGCTGAGGCACCTGCAAGCACATTTCAGAAGCTGTCTTAACTGTATTCTGCTACTAACCTGGATTATCACCTTGCCGTCCCCAATATGGTTCTGTGAGGCCTGTGAACCATCACATCAGATTTTGGCCCAGTAAAGCAATAGAATTGGTGTTAGGATTAACAAAAAGAGGTGCAGGAGCATGTGGACATGGCTGACTGTATTGAAACTGGTCTTGTGCTATTAATGCTGTTGACAGGTACAATTCCCTTTTATGAAGTTGATTAAGGTCAGATGTGGTTGTCTTCACGTGGCCTTTTGCTCTTTTTACACAGCATAGCTAGTGGATCTAAACTGCTAACTTTTAGATTTGCAGCCCAACTTCTTATCCACTAGACCACCGGAGCTCTCTCCTTCGAGTTAATTATTTACAAAGCTTTGGGGGCTCTCACTGACAGCAAACAAATCTAAATATTGAATCTGTAGCACAGCACTATATGAGCCAAATATTAGAAAGGGGTGGCATTTGGCTACCTATCAATGCAAGTCAATTGAGTAAAAACAAGGATGGATCTTTTGAATGCCTTTTATTCAAATTTCATCAATCTGAGGGAAAATGGCAGGTATTGATACTTTAGATACCGTTTTTTGACATCTCAGGATCATATCAGTATTTTCAAGGTTTTGGTTAAAGTGGGTTAAATCCAGGTGAAAAGACAGGGTAATGATGAGCAAGGTCCAACGATGATTAATTTTATAAAACAAAATGCATGAGAATGATTGTATGAAACAAAATGTGACTGAAGAATGGTGTGAAACACAGTGTATACAAATTCTGCAAACAAACAATTAAAATTAAAAGAAGGAGTCGACTCCACACATTGCTTTTGAGTCAGAACCAACTCTGAGCTGATCCTCTAGCAGATTTTCAGAGGCTATAAATCACACAGGAGGAGATGATCTTTTTCTTGAGGAGCTACGGGTAGATTTAAACTGGTCGCCTTTGGATAAGCAGTGCAACTCTCTACACAGCTCCCTGTATTGCTCATAGGCTATGCTTACTCATTTGTTTTCTGATACTTCAAATATAATAAAACTTAACGTAGGCTTGCTGGCCTAGTCCTCCCCAAATATAAATGAATAATAATACAGTTTCCATTTCAAAGAAAAGAGAGGGGATAAAATGAAAAAAAAAAAATTGTAAGTATGCATTCCTATCTTTTTCAGTCATTTCCTTTCTAGAACATAATGGAAAATACATTCAGTGAAACTAAGCTATTAAGGCAGATCGCACATAAGGCAGGAATGTTATTTTAGGGAGGAGAAAACCTATCTTTTTTTCAGGAAGTAATTCTGAAAAAGTAGAAGTCTAATCATGTGCAGTTGTGAGTGTCAGTTCTGTTCCACTTTGCAGCACTCTTTAATGAATGTGCTACTTGAGAGAATGAGTACTGATAAAGCAGCCCCAACTTGCAGGTCATCAGAGTCGCTGTTTTTTTGGTTGTTTCGTCTTTTTTTTTTAAAGGGCATTTGTTTTATCATAAACAGAACATGCAGATAAAAAGAATGTACTAACTCACTGGGGGAAAACGTACCCATTCTTCCAATACATCACTATGGAGTCAACTACTATTGAATATGTTAAAATTGATTCATATTCATATTTACTTATTTTTAATTTTATTATTTTTTTTTTACTGCCATATGGGTTGGTAAACATCACGTTAGTTACTCTCAGAGGGTATCTACCTTTATGAGATTTAAAACTCCTTTTTCTTTTACCC
>NW_006402641.1:0-1018 GCF_000299155.1 Elephantulus edwardii
TGTAACTGACTTAGGGGTTGGGGGGGACACTGGGAAAGATGGGATAAATTATGTAGACTGCATTTAAAAAGGTGAAAGAGAGAGAACTCTTTAAAAGATACAGATGATTAGGCGTTATTGTCATGACATGAGTCCAGAACAAAGGCTGCATATGGAGTGGACCTGGGGGGGGAGGGATTGTATAACAGTGAAAGAATTTTTCTTTTACTTTTCAAAGAGAAGAATGAACTGGAGAGAAGAGGTGGGCAGGGAGAAAAGTGCAACAATGAATGAATGTAAACCCAAACTCTCTGTAAGTTTTCATTAAAATTAAGGATAATAATAATTTAAAAAATCACAAAAAGTAAAAAGAATAGCAGAACTGATCTTTAAAAAGCCCATTAATATGTTGTCTATCCTAGACACATCTAAGAAATTAGAAAAATGATAGACTAATAATCCAAGACTGAAAAATTATATATCAAGCAAATGGCATCCATGGAAAATTAGGAGTGACAATACCAATCTCTGAGAAAATAGATTCCAGGATAAAAACCACCATTAAAGAAAAGGAAGGGCACTATATAAAAGCACAACAGAGGATCCAAGATGGCGGCAGAGGCCGAGACAATGTGGTGAGCTGCAGGAGCAGAGCACCATTTGGAACAGGGCCACTATGGCCTTCTACAGACTTCTGCTTATTGATAATTGAACAGTTAAACAGTTGATGACTGATCTTCAGTAAAGATTGAGGCTCAGCAACAGGAATTCAAGGATTCCCGAGGAGGAATGGGTGAGTCCCACATCTCCCAAGCCCCTCCAGCAGAGCCCACACCACACCGCACCACTGCAGCAGCTCCATGAGGCTCCCACAGCCGGAAGCTATGGATTCCCTCACCCAAGATGGATGGTAGGCACTGGGCCTCCCCAAGACTGGTACAGCGGAGCCACCACACTGCCGCAAAGTGGACTTGTTCTGGGGAGAATTCTTGGAGCCAAGATGGCAGCGGCAGGGGAAGCGGGCGGCCACTGGCCTCCC
>NW_006402641.1:1828-2361 GCF_000299155.1 Elephantulus edwardii
TTCCCCTGTAGCATCTGGTCCCCACTGGATCCTTTTCCTTTCCTTCACCTGCTCCCCCCACTAACCAATTTCTGCAGCTCTGCAACTGCATCCCTGCCAATCCTCACCCTTCTGCCCTCAACCCTCGCCTCATTGTACCCCCAATATGTTTTTCCCAATAAAATAAATTTTTTTAAAAAGGCACAACAGATCAAGAAGAAATAATCCTGATCAATGTTCACACCGAACAATGTTGTTGTTGTTGTCGTTAAGTGCCACGAGTCATAGGTGACTCATAGTGACCCTATGAACAAAAGTTCTGAACACTTGTGTGACTTTCATTCTTTCTCCAGTTCATATGGTTTCCAGAGGCAAGCTATTTTGGAAGTGAATGCCACTCCTGCTTCCAAGCTTGTTTTAATCGGGGAGCTCCACCAAAACACTTTCCACCATGGGTGAGCATTATCACATTTGACACATCAGTATCACAGTGTTCAGCTTCACAACAACCACAAGTTACCTCTGTATGGCAAGTGGACACACCAGGGCTATGC
>NW_006402641.1:4411-5337 GCF_000299155.1 Elephantulus edwardii
GAAGAAATAAATAGGCAACATCCCAATAGTAGTAGGAGGCTTTAACATGCCACTATCAACGAAGAACAAGTCAACTCAAAAGAAACTCAACTAAGATGCAGAAGAACTAAACTATACAACTAACTCAATCTTACAGATGTGTTCACAGTACTTCACCCAAGTAAAACCCAATTTCTTTTGTTCTCAAGTGCACACAATACATTTCCCAGGATTTATCCTATATTAGAACACAAAGCAAGCATCAACAGATTTAAAAAGATATTGAAATAAGGCAAAATATCTTCTCAGACCACAATGCTATAAAACTACAAATTAACAACAAGAGACTAAAGGATAAAAAATTCACTCACAAGAAAGTTAAATAGCATCCTGCTTGAGCACTATCAGCTTATAGAAGAAATAAAAAGTGAAATAAAAAAGTTTCTTAAATGAAAATGAGAATATAACATATAAAATGGGATACAAAGGGAGCTCTGGTGGCCTAGTGGCAAGAAGCTGCACTGCAATCCCAGAGGTACAAGGTTCAAATCCACCAGATGCTCTGCGGGGGAAGGAGGGACAATCGCCTCCTGTACCAGTCAGATCTGATTTGACAGTACACACACACACATACACACACACACAATAATAAAATAATAATAAAAAAATTTTTTTAAAATGGGATACAAAGGGAGCTCTGGTGGCCTAGTGACAAGAAGCTGCACTGCAATCCCAGAGGTACAAGGTTCAAATCCACCAGATGCTCTGCTGGAGGAGGGGCAATCTCCTCCTGTGCCTGTCACATCCAATTTGATGGTATACACACAAAAAATAATAAAATTTAAAATAAATAAAATGTGATACAGCTAAGGCAGTCCTCGGGGAGCCATTCATAGAAATACACAAACATAAGAATAAAGAAGCAAAATTAACAACTTAACTCAGGA
>NW_006402642.1:0-722 GCF_000299155.1 Elephantulus edwardii
CTCTCCTTCGCCACCCCTCCACTCTGCCAAACATGATGTCCCTCTCCAAGGACCAGTCCCTCCTTGCAACATGCCCAAAATATGTCAGATGAAGCGTCAGAATCCTTGACTCCAGAGAACACTCTGGCTTCACACTCTCCAGGACAAATCTCTTTGTTCTCTTAGCAGTCCATGGTATATTCAACACTCTTCTCCAGCACCACAGCTCAAAGGCATCAATTCTCCTTCTATCAACCCTCATCACTGTCCAACTCTCTGATGCATAGCACATAATTGCAAAGACTATAGCCCAGATCAGGCACACCTTAGTCTCCATCCTGACATCGTTGCTCTTCAGTACTCTTGAGAGGTCTCTCACAGCCAACTTTCCCAATGCAATTTGTCTCCTGATTTCCTGGATGCTGTTACCAAGAGTGTTGACTGTGGAGCCAAGTAAATTAAAACTGTTAAGTATCTCAATCTTTTCACCATCCAGGCTGATACTACCAATTGGCCCAGTGGTTAGAATCTTTATTTTCTTGACATTTACCTTCAGTCCATATAGGAGGCTGTAGTCCTTGATCTTCTGCAGCAAGCGCCTGAGGTCCTCCTCAGTTTCAGCAAGCACGGTTGTGTAATCTGCATAAGGCAGGTTGTTGATGATTCTTCCACCAATCCTGATGCCACATTCCTCTTCGTATAGCCCAGCGTCTCGGATGATCTGTTCTGCATACAGATTGAAA
>NW_006402642.1:1122-3024 GCF_000299155.1 Elephantulus edwardii
CCTAGTACCACGACCTCTTCTAAATCCAGCCTGCACATCTGGCAGTTCTCTGTTGACATATTGTTCCAAACATTTTTGGATAGTTTTCAGCAGAAACTTGCTTGCATATGATATCAATGATATTGTTCGATAATTTTCACATTCTGTTGGGTCACCTTTCTTAGGAATGGGAACAAATATCAATCTTTTCCAGTCAGTGGGCCAGCTGGCTGTTCTCCAAATTTCTTGGCACAACTTAGTGAGCACATTCAGGCCAGCGTCTGTTTGTTGAAATATGTCAATTGGTATGCTGTCAACTCCTGGAACCTTGTTTCTTGTCAATTCCTTCAGAGCAATTTGAACTTCCTCTTTCATCACCATAGGCTCTTGCTCATATGTCGTTTAATGAAATTCTTCTGTGTCAGCCAATTCCTTCCGATACAGTGACTCTGTGTATTCCTTCCATCTTCTCTTGATACTTTTTGGATCATTTAATATACTGTCCAAAGTATCCTTAAGTATTGCCACCCATGGCTTTAATTTGTTTTTCAGCTCCTTCAGCTTAAGAAATGCTGAGCGTGTTCGTCCCTTTTGATTTTCTGACTCCAGTTCTCTGCACATTTCATTATAGTATCTTGCTTTATCATCCCGGGCTGCCTTTTGAAATTTTCTGTTTAGCTCTTTGATTTCTTGGTTTCTTCCTTTAGCTTTGGCTTCTCGGGCTCTAATGCAATATTCAGAGTCTCATCTGACATCCATCTTGGTCTTTTCTTCTTTTTCATCCTTTGTAATCATCTTTTGCATTCTTGCAGGCATTTTGAAGAATGGGGAAATTCGCGTTCAAGAAGCACAGAGAACACCAAATAGACTAGACCCAAAAGGAAAAACACCAAGATATATCATAGTCAAATTCTCCAAATTAAAAGAGGCTAGAATTCTAAAAACAGCAGGAGAAAAACAAAGAGTAACCTACAATGGGGAAACAATTATATTAAGTTCTGATTTTGCAACAGAAACCATGTGAGCTAGAAAGCAATGGGATGCCATATGCAGAAAGTTGAAAGATAATAACTGCCAGTCAATGATCTGATGTCCAGCAAAGCTCTCTGTCAAATTCAAATCAGAAATTAGATTCTTTGCAGAAAGGAAGGACGTTAAGGAGTTTGCGAAAATAAGACCAAAACTACAAGAAATTTTAAGTGAAATCCTACACACAGAGTTGTCAAAGAAAAGTGACTGGACCATAGTAACCAGAAACAGAAAAAGAAATACCGTAAAATGGCAAAAGTAAAACTTGGCCTGACAATAATTACACTTAATTTAAAAGGACTAAATGCACCAATTAAGAGAAAAAGAGTAGCAGAATGCATAAACCCCCTGCCTGCCAAAAAAAAAACCCCAAAGCCCATCACTATGTTGCCTACAAGAGACATGTCAAAAAAAGGAAGAGAAAGAGAGACTCAGAATCAAGGGTTAGAAAAAAAATATACTAAGCAAATGGGAACCTCAAAGAGCAAGAGTGGCAAAACTAATCTCTGACAAAATACATTTCAGAATGAAAACTACCACTGAAGATAAGGAAGGGTATTACATACTGATTAAAGGCACAATAGATCAAGAAGACATAAACTTGGTCAAGATTTATGCACAATTGAAAGGCCTGAAAAATATGTAACCCAGCAGTTAACCGACTTGAAGAGAGAAATAGCAACACAACAGTGATGTTGTTGTTATGTGCCGTCGAGTCGCTTGCGACTCTTAGCAACCCTATGTACAACAGCCATAAACCCTGCTATGTCCTGTGCCAATCTCACTGTCTCTGACACACCCATCATGATTATCCCAGTCACTGAATCAATCCACCTCATAGAGGGTCTTCCCCTCCTGCGCTGTCCCTCCCCTCTCCCAAGCATGATGTCCTTC
>NW_006402642.1:3904-4978 GCF_000299155.1 Elephantulus edwardii
TAAACTATACAATCAGCCAACTCGAACTTGTGGATATATTCAGATTACTGCACCAAACTAAACCTCAATTCACTTTTTTCTCAAGTACACATGGTACATTCTCCAGAATTGATCATATATTAGGACAACAACAATATATTAAGTCTCAACAAATTAAAAAACATTGAAATAAGTATTTTCTCATACCAGAAATTAACGTAAAGCTTACAAACCCACCCAGGTAGAAATGAAATAACTCTCTATTAGAACATGATTGGGTTATAAAAGAAATAAAGAATGAAATAAAATTTCCTTGAAACAAATGATAATGAAAATACAACTTACCAAAACCTCTGGGACACAGCTAAGACAATCCTCAGGGGGTAGCTCACAGCAATAGACACAAACATAAAAAAGGAAGAAAGAAGAATAATCAATGATCTAAGTCAACACCTTCAGTAAATAGAAAAGTTCAAAACTCTAACCCTACACCTCTAGAAGAAAGGAAATTATCAGGACAAGAGCTGAAATCAGTGAGATAGAAAACACAAAAACAGCTGAAACCATCAATATGACCAGGAGCTGGTTTTTCAAAAGGGTCAATAAAATTGATGAACCACTGGCAAATTTAACAAAAAAAGAAAAGACACAGATAACTAAAAAACGACAGAGGTGACATCCCAATAGAACTAGAGGAAATTAAAGAGATAATATCAGAATACTATGAAAAGCTATACTCTGATAAATTAAAAAAGCTAGAGGAAATGGAAAAATTCCTTGAAACACACCCCTACTCGGATAGACAGGGACAGATATAGAACACTTGAACAGATCTATCACAAGAGAAAAAATTGAAAAAGGGCATAAAAAGATTTCCCCATAAGAAAAGTCCTGGACCAGATGGCTTCACAGCTGAATTCTACCAAACATTCAGAGAAGATTTGGCAGATGGGAAGGGTTACCTGGTGGAGGGTAGAGCTGGGAAGTAAGTGGGTCAAGGCACTGGGCTAAGGGTGGGGACAACACTAACTAATGCTTAAATCCACAATAAGGGATTTACCTTTCACTGCTCCACAAATTGCTTGTCTGTCAGAT
>NW_006402643.1:0-1799 GCF_000299155.1 Elephantulus edwardii
CTTTATGTCATCCTCTGTGATGTAGCCTGCCTGTACCACCCACCATGCCTCGATGGTAATGTCCACTGGCTTCACTGGCAGGAGATCACGGGCAGTTTTCCTTCTAAAAAACTTTTTTGAGGATCTGCACTGATTCATAAGATCAATGTACTGGTTTCTTCCTATGCCAAGGTGTCTTAGACAGTCAGCAGCCGTAAAATTGGGCAACGAGTCATAACTTTTCTCACTGTTCATTATATCCTCCATAATCCCCGTGTAGTATGAAAATGGTGTGACCCTCAGGCCCTTGACCATGATATCAGATAAATGGTAAGGGTACAGCATGAGGTGATCGCGACTGTATTTCAGCAATTCTTCATAGTATTTGCGTTCATCTTTCTTGACATGCTTAACTAAGTTATTTCTATATCGTAACTGGTTACGGATACTGTACAGGACGACCTGTTTCTTATATTCTCTTTGTGAATTCCCAAGACTCTGCCGCACGTTGGCTGGCAACTTGCTCCAGGGGTAGTTGTGCCGGATGTGGAATTCCACGTCTATGTTCATGATGCCAAGAGCCTGGATCGGCAGGGCCGCGGCACAGGAGACGCCTCCCGCCCGGCCGCCCTCGACCTGTCAGCGGAGCCCGCGGGAGGCCCCGTGTCTCACACGGCGGACGGCCCGGGCTGCCCCATGGCCAGGGCTCCCGACAGCTTGGTGCGGCCCCAGCCACGGGGCACCGAGGGGCAGCGAGCGGCTGCGCTGGTGCCACGGAGCTCCAAGTTTCCTGTTTTCCTTATGTTGAACCATCCTTGCATACCTGTTATGAATCCCATTTGGTCATGGTGAATTATTTCTTTGATGTATCATTGGATTCTACTGGCCAGTATTTTGTTCAGGATTTTTGCATCAATTTTCATGAGAGATTTTGGCCTATAGTTTTCTATTTTGGTGGTGTCCTTTCTTGACTTTTATATCAAGGATATGTTTTCTTCGTAAAAAGAGTCGGGGAGAATTCCATCTTTTTCTATTTTCTGAAATAATTTCTGTAGAATTGATAACAATTCTTCTCTGATTGTTTGATAAAATTTACTTGTAAAATCATCTGTTCCAGGGCTTTTTTTTTTGGTTCAAAGTTGTTGTATTCCCTTTCAAATTCCATTTTTGTAATGGGTCTGTTCAAATGTTCAATTTCAATTTCTGTCAGTTTAGGTAGGTTTTGCATTTCTAAGTATTTGTGCATTTCCTCTAGGTTTTCATAATTGTTTGAGTATAATTTTTCATAATACTCTAATGTTAGCTTTTTCATTTCAGTTGGCTCTGTGGTGATGTTGCCTGATTCATCTCTTGTTCAGATTACTTGTGTCTTCTCCTTCTTTCGTTTTGTGAGTTTTCCAGTAGTTTGTCGATTTTATTGACTTTTTCAAAGAACCAACTCCTAGTTTGGTTGATAGTTTCAATTGTTTTTCTGTTGTCTATTTCATTTATTTCTGCTCTAATTGATAATAATGGGTAACTGGAATACAAAAGTTGGGAACAGAGAAGAATCAGTAGTTGGAAAACATGGGCTTGGTGTCAGAAATGAAGCTGGAGATAGAATGATTGAGTTTTGTACGATCAATGACTTATTCATTGCAAATACATTTTATAAGAGACATAAACGTAGGTTATAGATATGGATTTCACCTAATGGTATGCATAGGAATCAGATCGATTACATCTGTGGAAGGAACTGCTGGAGAAGCTCAATTATCAGCTGTGAAAACTAGGCCAGGGGCTGATTGTGGAGCAGACCACCAGCTACTCATATGCAAGTT
>NW_006402643.1:3911-4985 GCF_000299155.1 Elephantulus edwardii
GTGTTAGAGTCAGTGCAGTTGGCACAGGATAGAGCAGGGTTTAGGGCTGTTGTGCATAGGGTCGCTATGAGTCGCAAACGACTCGACGACACATAACAACAACAACAACAATTTTTTTACTTCATTTATTATTTTTCATTTCAGTGAACATCTACAGAGATTTTGGAATTCATTCATTGTTGCACTTCTCTCCCCACCCACTCACCCCCATCCCCATCCCCAGTTATTTCAGCTCTAATTTTTATAATTTCAGTTTTTCAGAGGGTGTCGTGATTTCTTGCTATTCTTTTTTCAATTTGCTGGAGATGTTGGGTTAGAGAGTCAATGGTCTGTTTTCCCTGCCTTTTGATGTGTTTGCTCATTGCTATAAATTGACTTCTGATTACTGCTTTGCCTGTTTCCCAGAGGTTTTGTTAAGTGGTGTTTTCATTGTCATTTGTTTCAAGAAACTTTTTAGTTTCATTTCTTATGTCTTCTAGTACCCAGTCATGTTCAAGCAAGTTGTTGTTCAGCTTCCAAATGTATGATTTTTCTCCTTTATCTTATTATTAATTTCTAATTTTGTGTCATTATGGTCTGAAAAGGTGGTTTGTATTATTTCTGTGTTTTTTAACTGATGCTTGCCTTGTGACCTAGAATGTGATCTATTCTATCGAATGTTCCATGCACATTAGAAAAGAAGGTATACTGTGTTTTTGGGGGGTTCATTAGCCCATAAATATCTATGAGGTCTGGTTGGTTTATTGTGTGGTTTAATTCTTCAGTATCTCTGGTTTAGTTTTTTTCTGTTAGTTCTATCTTTTCTTGAGAGTGGTGTATTGAAGACTCCAAGCACTATAGTTGTTGTTGTTGTTGTTATGTGCTGTCGAATTGCTTGCGACTCATAGCAACCCTATGTACAACAGTTCTAAACTCTGCTCTGTCCTGTGCCAGTCTCACTGTCTCTGACACACTCATCCCGATTGCCCCAGTCACCATCTCCCAGAGCACCTTCCTCTTCTGCTTCTGCCCTCCCAATCATGATGTCCGTCTCCAAGGACCAATCCCTCCTCACAGCATGACCAAAATATGTCA
>NW_006402644.1:0-4983 GCF_000299155.1 Elephantulus edwardii
GAGGGACATCATGCTTGGGAGGGTGGAGGGACGGCGCAGGAGAGGAAGGCCCTCTATGAGGTGGATTGATTCAGTGACTGGGATAATTGGGATGCAGTGCGATTGGCACAGGACAGAGCGGAGTTTAGGACTGTTATACATAGGGTCCCTATGAGTCGCAGGCGACTTGACGGCACATAACAACAACAAGAACAACATAGTTGTTTTAAACCATGTGTATCTCCTTGGTGTTGTACACCTTACAAGCCTTTCTACTGCTTGGTTCAGTTCTAGCTTTGAAGGGTAAATAAAGACCAGCATCTCTGTGGTTCCACCAGTCTCTATCTGACCAGTATGTCTGATTTTTCATGATTTTAAGTTTCCTTTCACATTTCTCTCCCACTTTCTCCTGAACTCTCTGTTGTGCTTTCTCTCAGAGCTGTTGGTGATAACTGGGCACCATCTAGTTCTTCTGGGTCTCAGGCTTGTGGAGGCAATCTTTGTGGGATCCACTAGTCTTCTGGGATAACTTTTTCCATACATCTTTGATTTCTCTTCCTTTTTCTTTGCTTCAGACAGTGGACGGCCAGTATTTGCACCATAGGCATGTGCTCATAAGCATTTAAGACTACAGTTACTAGTCATCAAAACTGTAGCACATAGTCTTTGTGAATTGTATTATGCCAATTGACCTTGAGACTTTTCGTTTTAAGCCCCAGACCCAGCATCCTAATTCCACAAGTTATTTGTTTAGGGCTAAAATGTTTTTCTGAACGCATACAGTTCAAATCCACCAGCTGCTCCACTCAAGACGTGTAGACAATCTACTACTGTATGATTAATTGCCTCTGAAAACTCACAGGAGAGTCAGTTATGGTTGGTTCTAACTCAATGATATACAACAATAAGAAGTTTTCATAACTTTACCCCTGTGTGCTCTATTGTGTTCATGGATATATTTGTAATACACGTAAATACATACGTAGAACTATCCTCTGTCCAATATATATATATCTGTGGGTATAGATTTGTCACTTTCCCACTCCTGTTTAGCTTATCTGTCTATGTATCACTCATAGATTATTGCTACTACTATCTCTACAGGCTTGTGTGAGTAATTGTATTTAGTTTTGCTGTCTTTAACTCCTCAGTTGCCCTAGTGTCTTCCACTGTCTTGATCGTGTTTTGCTGGCTATACTTTTTATGCTGTACTATGGATTGAAATTCCAGCTGTATCCCAAGTCACGATAGAAATAACATCTAAATAACTAAGATATATTTTGAGTTTACAACAGAGTATTAGACCAGACTGGACTTGACTCATGGGTCAGGGGGACCATGGGGGTCTTCTAGGAGAGATTGCTTCTTGCATGCCTTTGTTGTTCCAGTGTCCCCAAAATGAAATGTATGGCTAAGAAGGCGCCTGGGAGTATCTAATTACGTCCAGGTCGTTATCTCCCACAAAGATGAATGGTCAGACACTTTTATACTCTTAATAAAACTTTATTCAAGCTTATAATAACAGAGTTCTTTCTGTAATTTATGTGATTGGCAGTTTGCTGAGTTTTTCAATTGTTGTTGTTTTTTTTTTTAAGTCTCTGTGATTTCTCAGTGTTTGCCTCCTGTTTTGTGCTGTTGGCATGGAAAGGCACAGATGGCTCGGACTGTATAAAGTTTGAGACCAGCTCGGGGCAGTAGTTCTGTCAAGAGTCTCAATGCGCCATTTACCAGACACTGGTCTGCATGAATCATGTTAGCAGAGTGTCTCTTGATGTTGCAGTTATTAATTAAGAGCAATGTCACTCAAATACTCTGTAAGATCATTATTGTAGAGATAGAAAGATAATTAGTAAAATATGTATGAGAATCCAAAGGAAGGAGGGTAGAAACAGAAGGGAGAGGATGTGTAGGGAGATAATCATAGGATCATACATTTTTTTTATTATTATTAAATTTTATTAATTTTAATGAACATATACTGGGATTTTGGGTCTTCACTCCTTCACTGCTGCACCATTTTCTCTACCCTCCTCCCCAGTTTGTTCTTCTTCCCCCGCCATCCGAATGTCTGTTTTAATTGTCCACTTGCCACAGTGCTTGTCAAAGTCAGTTCTGATTAATCTCCTTTGTCAGTGTGTCCTTTGCCATTCCCTATCACTCCTCCCTGAGAGAGACTTCACCCTGATTCATAAGGAAAAGGGGATGGCGTATTCTCTTAGCTACTTCCTGCTGAAAAGGGACGCTGTGGGTTTCAGGGTGAAGATCTTCTCTCACTACTCTAAAGGGCCCCTTTGGCAGTAGGAAACACATAGACTATTATGGAGATTGATTTTGGAATTTAGATGCACTCTTATTGATTGTGCTTAGCCGTACATGTTCATATCCTTGAAGATGTATCATGGGGGGTTTGCAACCTAGAAGACACAAATTTAACTAACAAGTTATAAGTACATGAGTCAAAAATTATGGAAAAGTAAAAGATTCTTTCATTGTTTTACAAACCCTCCCCCAGGTCCCCTCCACCATGTAGCCCTCGCTCTAGACTCCTGTGATGACAGAAATACCTAGTCACATATCTCTTTTAAACAGTTTTCTCCCTCCTCTGTTTCAGTGCAGTATACATTATTGAACCCATCTTACTCAGTCTCTCCCCAAACCCCAAGGTTAGTCCCATTCTACAACAGTGGCATCATGTGATATTTGTCCTTTTGTGACTGGGATATTTCACTCAGCATAATGTTCTCCAGAGTCAACCATTACAATTTGATGGGTGGAGGAAGGGGTGAGTAAAGGAAAATGGAAAAAAATCCAGTGTGAAAAACAATTGGTATGGACTTCGTGTAAGTAAACCAGTATAAAACAAAAATGTTATTAAGAAAAAAATACTAGTGTCACCATGGTGGACACTCACTCCCACACTGTCCTTGCAGGTGTGATTTTGAAGACACGGCTCAGTACCGGGCTTCTGTAATGAACGTGAAAGGAGAGCTCTCGGCTTACGCTTCTGTTGTGGTCAAGAGTAGGTTTGCTAAACGTTTTTGTTTTATTCAGAATGTGTGTTCAAAAAAAATTCTTCCCACTCTCAAAAAAGAATAAATCAAGAAGCAGTTCGTATGTGTTTGTATTTTCTTTTTAGGATACAAAGGAGAGTTTGATGAGACTCGCTTCCATGCTGGGGCGTCCACCCTGCCCCTCAGCTGTAAGTCTGAAAAGAAACTTGCTGCCATCCTTATTTAAAACACAACAGAGCAAGCTATTAGATAATACTGAAATAACACATAAGATATAATGTAATATATGCCAGGGGGTAGAAAACACGTAGTTGTGATTTAATCTTATTTTTTAGATTTTATGGTTGTTATTTTCTTTCTGAATTAATTGTTGTGTTCTTGTCTTTCAAAAGGGCCAGCTGTGATGGGATAAAAATTGAAAAATGCTTTTAAAGAAAATTGTTACATGAACACACACAGAATAATTTAGGCACACACAACACATGCACACTCACACACACACACCCCTACACACCCCTGAACCCTACCAAAGCACTCTAACATAGGATTATCTTTCAATGTGCAGGTCAGTTTCACCTTCTTATGAAGTACATCTGACCCTAACTCCTTCACACATGAGCCAAGGTTAGGTGTTCTTTGTTAGGGGTCTGTCTGTTCCATGAGTTGCTTGAAGGAAAGAATGAGTCTTTTCTCTCTAAACCCTCGCCTCTGACACAGTTATTATTGCTGTCAGGCTCCATCAACCAGCTCCGACTTAGAGCAACCCCATCTCCTACTGAATGAAAGCCTGCACCATCCTCACATTCTCCTGTGCTCTAACCCATTGCTACAGTCACAGTGTCAAGTCATCTTACTGATCACCTTCTACTCTTACCCTGATCCTCTGCTTTTCCAAGCACAATGTCCTCCTCCATGCACTGTCTCCTCCTGCTGACATGCCCCAAATATGCTAATATGTGTTTAATAGTGAGTTAATAAATAAACGCACATATTAATTAATTTGTTTGTTCATTTAATTTCTTTAAAAGACTGCTAAAACTGATCCTGTAATTACTTGTATATAGTTAAATAATGTAACTCAACTCAACTCTTTGGCATTGCGTGGAGACACCCCCCTACCCCCCAGCCCAGGTTTTCAGAGGTTGTGAGTCTCATGAGAGGAGATTGCCCAGCCTCCCACACAGAACCGCTGGTGGATTCAAATTGCCAGCGAGGCACTCACCACCTTTGGGTCCGCAGCACAGCTCCCTACTGACTACAGCACCAGCGTTTATATGTTTTGGGTTTTTTAAAAAAACTTTTTTATTAATTTTAATGAACATTTACAGAGATTTTGGACTTCCATTCATTCATTGTTGCACTTTTCTCCCTGCCCACCTCTTCCCCCCACATTCACTCTTCTCTTGGAAAAGTAAAAGAAAAATTCCTTCATTGGTATATAATCGCCTAACCCCCCCTCCCCACCCCCGCCCCGAGTACACTCCACTAAGCAACCTTCATTCTGGACTCTTGTGATAACCATAATACCTTATCATATATCGCTTTTAACCTGTTCTCTCCCTCATCTGTGTCAATACAGTATGCGTAATTTAGCCAGTTTTTCTCAGTCTTATGTTTTTTAAAAAATTCTCTTCGGTGGATTATGTGAACTTCAAACATTTGTCTTTTTCTGTGGGTAGAGTCAATAAGAGTAAAATCTTTATCGTGGTTTACATAATTAGAAGCTTACAATGGTCAGACTGAGAAAGGTAAGCAAGCCTTAACATCTTAATTCCCAAGCATAAAATACAAATATGCGTTTTGAAAATGGCTAATGAAAAGATGGACATACAAGTTACCCCAAATAGCAAAAAAATAAATAAATAAAATATCTTGAAAAAGCACAAAGTTGGAGAACTTACTCTTCCAATTTAGAAACATACTCCAGAGCTACAATAATCAAGATAGTGGTACAGGCAGAGAGAGACATATCATTGGAATGTTATTGTTGTTG
>NW_006402645.1:0-4859 GCF_000299155.1 Elephantulus edwardii
ATAAAATAAAAAATAACATTTTTTTTTTTAAAAAACAAAAGCTTTTTAAATTATAAAATTGACATGCTTGTACTAAACTCTAACATAGTTCTATATAAAGCAAATATTTTTTCTCCTTAAAAAATATAGATTTGGTTAAGGGAAACAATAATAAAAATAATTTGTATATAGTGAAAGAAGATATTATGTAAATGCTGTTTCAGACCCTAAAGTATATTTGATTCAAGGCCTTTTTCACTCTCTTGAGCTCAATCACAGTGGCTACAACTGTGGCCTCAAGCACAGCTGAAATTGCGAGATGGCACAGGACCAACCAGTACTTTTTGTTCTGTGGTTTGTAGGGTAGACATGAGTGGGAACCAACTTGAAGGCATCTAACGATATCACTATATTCCAAACAAGTCCTATTTTATTTGTTAAAAGAATTGCTGGAGTATTTGTTTGTTTGTTTGTTTGAGGTCATCATGGCTCAATCCAACATCTGCAAGCTTTATTAGGAGCTTTGATCTGGTTTGAACACCTGGATTCATCTCAGGCAGCATTAAGTCCCCAAATGCATTATGTACTGTATTATCACATCTCCAGTCATGAGTTAGATTTTAAGGGATACAAATTCACAACCTAGGGCCCCACTTGAACAATGGGAATTATAGGTCCAGATAGCTACAGATATGAGAAAATAATTAATCACTCTGTGAAGTACTTGGACAGAAACCACAGAATTTTCTTCCACAGCCCATAGGCAGCAGGGCCTGCCAGACAGTTAAGATACACACTCTGTGCTTTCATGAAAGGAGATGAGTGGAAGAGGAAGGATTTAACAAGTCATGAGGAGAACCAGACGCAGAAGGGAAAGGGCTGATGCAGAGTTGTCGGTGTAAGGTGGGGGTGGCGAAGCTCTTACAGAGCTAGAAGAGGTCAATAAATCACCACTCTTATCTTGCAAACAGAGCCTGTGACTTCAAAAATTAGCTCATTTATTCTGCACAATTAAATTTATTGAAGTGTGACAGAAAAGTTTAGCAGGCAGTGAAGCAGAAAGGCAGCAACAGCCGAGGAGAGCATCTTAGTGAATGACATAATTAGTTGATTTTCATTTTATTTATCAATATAATTATTGAATTGTATTTATCCCTTTTCACAGATTCCTACAATTATTACCGCTTGGGCCTCCAGGGATGGAATTAGTTCACATTTTCAGTCTAAGTTAATGTGATTAGGGAGTTGCTAATAAAAGGGGAGTTCTTTAAAGTGCTACCCAATCTTGTATTCAATGTCACCCCCCTCATCGGGCTTAGAAATCTAGTCTCCTTTCATGTGAATGTGACAAATTGAATATAAATTTGTGAATGTGACGAATTCCCAGGTGGAGGACTGAGCTGCGGACAGCCGGTGACCTCTTTTGAATAAGTTTATAGGAGTGAGGGATTTGTCTCATCTTTAAAATTGGAGACTTAGAATTGTTTTGGCTTTGCAAATGATGAAAGAGAAGCCTTGAACATAGTCCCTGGCATTGCAGAGGTTATGGGAAAGAAGGGTGGAGGTGGTGGGACAGCTTGTGTCTATGCTTTATCTCATCCATTTCAGTCTCTTGCATTCCACTGTCTCTTTGAATAATATGTCAGAAAAACCAAACAAACACATGTTGGGAAGACAGTATTCATACTCCAGAGGGGAGATGGAATGTAGCCTGCTACATCATTTCTGAAAGTCAACATTATCCTCCTGAAGTGGCAGCTTACAGTACACCAACTATCTGGTTCCCAGTCACCTTGCAATGAATGGGTGCTGATGCCTATATACTTTTCTGCTAGGTCTGAAGCTTAGCCTATTTCCCACAGGGCACCCTCTCTCATTTTTCACCCATGGACCTCTTTCCGTTCACTATTTGTCATGACAGAAGGGAGCTCTGGTGGTGGTATAGCCCGAAAGGAGTAGTACTGCTGACCAAAGGTGGTGACTTTCTCGTTTGAATCCATCAGTGGCTCTGCTGGAGGAAGATGGGTGGCTTCCTGTTATAAAATCTACAGGCCTGTAAAACTCTCTGGAGGGTCAGCTATGAGTTCATTCTGACTTGATGGCAATGAGCTATTGTTGAGGCATCTGAGGGAGGCTGAGTGTCTCTGGTAAGATGAACTAGAGATAACTTCTGTTGTCTTTGTTTTTAATTTTGGAAATATTCCTTTATTATCTTTGTTGATTGGATCTCTTATAAACCTCTCTGAATTTCCTCTTCATTTAATGATATTGTGCTGACTCTTCTCTTGTTGCATTTTGCTATTTTTTTTACCCATATTAATGTGCCCATTACCTGTTTACTGATTGCTCTTCCCCTCCACCTCCCAAATCATCCCAAATATTGTGATACTATTTTATGTATTTGTTGATCTTTACTACCATCTCTTTCCCTTATCAATCCTGACAATCATCAAGGAATATTTCTTTCTGTATGTGACTCTTTCTTAGACTTTTTATAATAAAACTGTGCTGCTCATACGATAGCCATAGGTTGCTCAGAATAGTTTCCTCCAGATTCATCGATGTTGTACAATATTTTTCAAATTCTGGATTGTTGTTTAAAGCTGCATAGTATTCCACAGTGTGTCTATAACTTGTTTCTACCTCTTTAACTCTTCAGCAAAAATGGGGGTAGATATATATGTGTATGTTAAAACTCATAATTCTTTAAGCTATCTATCTAATGGTAGGAATGCTGTCTTAAATGGCATTTTATTTCCAACTTTTAAGGGAAGCATCATTAATTTTTCCACAGTGATTGAATAATCAACTTTAATTTTTAATAGCTTCAATGAAGTACAAGTTTTGAAATAAATTCCTAGAAGTAGCGACTTTAAAAGTTAGAATCAGATTTGCTGAGAACTGGTGACTTGGCAGCTTAATATCTGCAACCCCTTAACTCCCAGTACTGCCCAAGACCTGCACCCCCATCCCTGCCACAGCACCATGTCCAGGGACACCACCCCACCACCATCTCACACTCCCACACTTCTGGCACACCCTGGTAGCCTTGCCACAACCCTGAAGCCCCTGGCAGTGCTCCAGGGTCACTAGAGACTCCTTCACGCAGCACAACAACAGCCGTAGACAGTAGATTCTAAGTCAGCACACAAAGGCACACCGTGGATCCAACCATCGCCTAAAGCCACCAAAAGAGCTGCTGTGGGACTGATCTGCCACGAGAAAGGCTGATAGGATCCTAATTGGGGTTTTGTAGGCACTGCCAATTGTCTGGGAGAGTACCCAAAGGTGAGCCCACTGGTGGGAATTTGGCTGAGCTCTCAGGGTATGCCAACTTCCCAGAAATGAGTGGGCCAGTGATAATTTACCTGAAATTTTGTGGACACTGCAGACCAGCCTGAGGCGAATGGGTTAGTGGGAATTTGACTTTGTCTTGGTGAGTCCCCTTGGACCCAGGAGCTAATTTGGCTGAACTTTTGTGGACACTGCAGACCAACCAGAGATGAGTGGGTTGGTGGGAATTTGACTTTGTCTTGTTGAGTCCCCTTGGACCCAGGAGCATTCCTGGGCAGGGGCCCCTGTGCAAGGGCAACTGCTTGAGCACCACTGGACATGGACCAGTGAATGAAAACAACTGGGTGGGAGACAGACAGCTGGAATTTGAATAGGGACCCCAAATTTAAGCATACCCATACAACTGAGACCAGAGTGAGGTCCCCCAAGTGGTTGACCTGCCCTTGTGATCACCCCAGCTACGTGCATGCCCTACCCCATTTGGCTCTACACCTGTGTCTACATGTCTGGTTAATCAACCTGCCTCTAATCCGGAGCACCTTGACCTGTCTTACCTACAAGAGGCTGCTCTCACAGGCTCTGAACTGACATTTCCCTGGAGTCAGAAGTTCAGAGAAAAACACAAGTGGGATAGTTACCCAAATGACCTCTAGAGCATTATCTTCAGATCAAGAACATATCAATGTCTCGAAGAAAGCAAGCTGTCCCCACAATACACAAGCACAAAGCAAGATATCACCCCAAGAGGGTGACACAGTATCAATGGATTTCCTGAAGCCAGAAGGTCTGATGGAACTTTCTGACAAAGAATTTAAAAGAACAATGATTGAATATTTTCAATGGATGAAAGACAAACTTGAAGAATTACAGGACACTACAAGCAAAAACCAGGAGGAACTAAAAAAAAAAAAAAGCAGTCCAGAACAATGTAGAGGAAACAAATGAGGCATTAGCAGCACTGCAAAAACAAGAAACCATTATCCAAAATATGAGGTCCAATGTTTCAGATGGTGTCAACATGGAGGAGGGACACATGAACAGAGTTGAAGAGATGGAACACAGAACCATTGAAATAGAAGACAAAATTGTCACCACTAATCTGCTAGAGCAAAAAGCAGAATCAAATAGGAAGGAAAAAGAAGAAAACCTAAGAGTAATGTAAGACACCATCAAGAGAAATAACATGCGTATCATTAGAATTCCAGAACAAGAGAAGCAAGTAAAAGCCCTGAAAATGTTGTGGAAGAATTACTAGAGGAAAACTTCCCAGGCATAAGGAAGAATGAGAGAATATATATATACAAGAAGCTCAGTGAACACTATATAGACTAGACCCAAAAAGAAAAACATCAAGGCATATCATAGTTAAATTTGCCAGAACCAAAGATAAGGAGAGAATCCTGAAAGCAGCAAGGGAGAAACAAGGAGTAACCTATAAGGGAGAACAGATAAAATTAAGTGCCAATTTCTCAAAACAAACCATGCAAGCAAGAAGAGAGTGGAAGGAAATATATCAAACATTCAAAGAACACAACTGTGAACCAAGAATACTGTACCTCGCAAAATTATCCATCAAATATGAAGGA
>NW_006402646.1:0-4961 GCF_000299155.1 Elephantulus edwardii
CAATCTCTTCACCATCTATCATGATGCTGCCAATTGGCCCAGTGGTGAGAATCTTTGTTTTCTTGATGTTGAGCTTCAATCCATATTGAAGGCTGTAGAGTTATCTTTAATCCTACAGGACCTACCTTCATATGCCCTTTCTTACCTCCTTTTCCTAAAGTCTTCTAAAAACCTTTCTCTAATGCTTTCAAGTCTTGTCAGAGGGGCCAGTCTCCTCACAGCCATTCCATTTCTACATGTGCCCAACAGCAAAAGTGGTCATGATGTGTGTTTTCCTAACCAGAGTAGAAGTTCCATGGCTTGTTCACTGTAGTATCCCCAGAACCTAGGACTGTCCCGGTGCAGAACCGGGTTGAATGCTAATGGAGGTCTGCACTAGAATGTCTGCTTCCTAGGGCCTGAACTATGTGTGTTATATGTGTCCTATTTATACCACAGCCCAACTGTCCAGCGCAGTGACTGGTACAAACAGATGTTCCCTACTGTTGCTGAGTCAATTCTAACTCATGGTAACCCAGGTGTTTAAAAGGGTTTTCTTGGCTGTAATTTTTATAAAAGCAGATAGCAGACCTGTTTTCTATGGTACTGCTGGAGGACCTAGGACCACTGGTTAGCAGATGAGTAGAGACTGTTGGCACCATCCAGGAATCTTTATCAAAATATATGGAGAAAATCAGACTGGAGGGGTGGACAAGGCAGGTGAGTATTGTTTGGGGTCCTCCCCTTAGCTGGACCCAGTTCTCCCGCTGACCCTCCTTTCCCAGAGTACACAAGAGTCGGAGCCCTTGTTCACTGCATCAACACAGTTTATTACTTAACTGCACTTTCACCTTCACACAAACTATTTCAAAGAGCTGGAACAAGTGGGGCTTAGGGGATGAAGGGGAGGGGCGGTGCCCCCTCAGGAGCCAAGACCCCTGGTGGGTTTCCCTGGGCTAGGGCAGGGGAGGGAGCATCAGGCCGTCCAATCTCTGGGCACCAGCTCTCCACGTGCACACGCACAGCAAGCCAGCAGCTCCTCACACATAAATACAGACACGCTTAACAAAAATAGTATATCATCTTCACAAGGAATAAAAACTAGTCTCGAATATGTACAGCAGAGAGCCGAGGGTGGCTGGGACCCCCAGGGATGAGACAGGCCATGGGTGGAGGGGAGGAGGGAGGTCTGAGAGGCGCCCGGCCAGGCCACTCTTCCTTGGCATCTGGCTGCCTGGGCTGTGTGGGTGGGGTGCAGATTGCCTGGCAGAGCTGTGCCTTCCAGCCCCTCACCTGTGCAATAGGCTCTCCTTCCTGCCCTTGCCGCCTGAGGTAGGGAAGACCTTAGGGCCCCCACAGCTGTTCCCATCGCTCTTCTTCACTACTGGGTGGAGGTTCCTGAGCCCCTGAACCCCCTGGGCACTGGTCAAAGGCAAAGATGCCACAGGCGCATGTCCCTGCGGGAAATCAGGCAGCTGAGGTGGGCCATAGCTCAGGGGCACCTGTCTTGGGCCCAGCTGGTTCCTTAGTCATGGTCATGGGAGCCAGGGAAGAAGGGACTGGGGGGTGGTGCTAACTGCAAGGGCCACTTTTGCTTTGGCATGGGGTGCTTCCTGTAGTGACAACTCCCACCCCCCTTCCCAGGTGGGCCTGGCCTCTATCAAAGGCTTCTGGAAGACCTTAGATGGGAGTGGTGGCCAGGCCAGAGGGAGGTAGAAGGTCCTGGTCTTTGCTTTTTTATCCCAAGCAGCTTGATTCCCTAAATCAGCCAAAAGTGGCCCCTAACTGGCTCAAGGGGATGGAATGGGGGTAGGGGAAGCCCAGGTCCAGGAGGGAGTGGGAAATGGTCAATTCTGAGGCCACAAACATCAAAACAAAGGCAATCTAGTCTCTTTCTGGGGAAGAGGTTCTGAAACTTTCCAGCTCTCTGGCAGACAGCACTCTCAGGAGACTAAGGGGTAAGGGTCCTACCAATGAGGCAGGCTCCTCTTGTCCCCAGTCAACACCACACCCACCCTCCAGCTTCCATGAAGAAGCTGTGGATTTTGAGGCCAGAAAAGCTGAGCTGTGGGGAAGGTGGCTTTCACAGAAGCGTGGCAGAGTCTAGAGAACTAACTGTGGGGACCAGGTATACGCCCAGGCCTGTGAGAGCAGCCGGACAGGCATGGACTGCATGTAGTGGTTCTCCTGGTGGCACGGTGATCGAAGGGAGGGATGTGGTGTGGGCAAGGGGTGGGGTGGTGAGTATTGGTCAGTGTCTGGTCATTTCCGACTGAAGAGTGAGCCCAGCAGAACCACGCCAGCCACAGTCATGCCTGTCAGGAACCAGCGGTTGAAGCGCTCCTGGCCTTTCCTGCTCTCTGCTGCTGCATTGTTCCCATAGAGTTCCACAAAAGTGTCCTGCAGGGGGAGAGAAAGAAGGGGACGTGTGAGTCCTCAGAGAGCAAGGAGGGGGACACAGGCAGATAAAGGACACCACATGCATGGAATAACATTTATGATTTAAAAAACCATACTATCAGCTCCCACTCCAGTCTGGTCAGAGGGTTAGGGGCTACCCTCTTTCTTGACCCCCTAAACTGGGGTGACCAATCAATTTTACTGCTAAACAAACAGGGGCAGAAAAGCAAAGAGTTTAGTCCACAGTCAGGCAAGAGTGCTTACTCACTCCAGAACCCTAGATGGAAGTAAAAAGACAGGAAGGTTTTGGAGCTGACAAGAAGCCAGGTGCATGGAGGAGAGGATGGTGGGAGAGGATGGTGCTGGCCTGAGTTGGAAGCCACAGAAGCTTGGAGGCTCAGAGTGCTGGGGATGCCCCTGAACTCCAGTTTTCTACTTCTGAGAAAGGGAAAGAAGTGAACAGAGGGACTCAGAAGGGGAGCACTCTAGCTGAGGCTCTTCCTCCCTCTGGGGGGAGCCTTGGAAGGGAGAAGTGATGAGTGGGAAGCATAGGGCAGAATGGAGGAAAACAAGTGATGCAAGACTAAGAGGGTCTATGTGGTTCTGGGCCAGAGAAGCCAGGTCAGGAGGGGAGCACATGACATTGGGGAGGAAGCACTGTGATCTGGGGTCTGGCTGGTGGAATTACCCCGTCTGCTGGCAAGAAGAAGGGAGCTTGGAGCACACTGAAAATGAGGAAGCTTTGTACCCACTTGGCCTTGAATCCTCCCAGACAGGATGGCAATGTGGGCCCTCTCCCTTCTCGGACTAGAAAGCTGGGTCTTTGCTGGAGGAGGACCTGAGGAAGGCCATCGGATTTGTCAGTGCTGGAACCAGAAGTGTGTGCCTGGTGTGTCTGTGGGACAGGCAGACCCTGACTGCTCCCAGGGGCCAGGCTCTCAGCTCTGGAGCAGGAGCTCCCTCACAGGGCCCAATGTGTCACCTGTTCCAACTGGCCATGGGGGACTATTTCCTCAGACAGGCCCCAAGACCTCCAGTTGGCTGCAGACCCAATCTGGCCAGTCTGCCCATTTCTGATGCCTGCCTGGTCACTTCTGGTCTATCCTCTCACTCCTCACCTTCACTCAAGTCCCTGCTCCCCACTGAGAAGCTTTGGAAAAGTGGAGCTCAATTCATGGTACTTCTGGGTTTCACGACCTCCAAAAGTATTTCCCTTCAGTCTAGCAGGCCCACTTAGAAGCACTACTTGTTTCTGGAACCCTGGGACCTAGCAGAGTGCCACACGCACTAGGCTGCCAACTGGATGGGGAAGAAGATACAACATTGCTTAAGCCATTAGAGAAGTGACAGTGACCAGTCAGCCCTTGCCACAAAGCTTACAGTCAAGCTGGAGGAAAAAAGGCTCTCCACCAGACCATGTCACCCCTGCACTCTACCTTCCCAAGACTTTCTGTCACACTTGGAATAAAGTCCCCACTCCTGACCAAGGCCAGCTAGGTTGAAAGTGTGCTGGCCCCCTTTCAGCTTTGACCTCTTACAACCTTACCCTTTGCTCAGGTTAACCAGTCACACTGGCCTCCTTGTTTCTGAACACCTCCTTCCTCAGGAACTTACTGTTCTCACTGACTGGAACACTGAACTTGCCTCACCCTTCACTTCATCCAGGACTCTGTTTACATGCCGCATCCTCACATAAACCTCCTCTGAAGATGCCATCTAAACAAAAGGCCACTCGCAACTGTCTCTGTTTATTAATTTCTGGCTTAACCTGACTTCTAAGCCCTTTAAAAGCATCAGATTCTAGACTGTGTTTTGGGTTTTCTCCTGTAATAGCTGTGTCTGGATGAGGGCAGAGATTCATCCTATATACCCACTGCCCAGGGAAGCATCTGGCACATGATGGTGCTCAATAAGTAGAGGGGCAGAATAAATGCACCTCATGCCTACCAAGTAGCTGGTGCTGTCATCTCCTTTCATCTTCGTCAGAGTCATGACAGGTAGAGAAATGTGAGCTTCAATTATCACACACAAGATGACTAGGGTTGTGACTACTGCTGCCTAAGGTTTCTGAGATAAAAGGTGGCAGTGCCCGGATCAGAACACAGGTCTGTCTGGCTCCAAAGTGAGTGCTTCTATGGCAGACACTTCCCTCAGGGGGGTGAACGGGCTGCCCTGTTAGTAAAGGAGAAAGGCTTCTGAGGAAAAGGACACAGAGGTGGCATGGAGGTGGATTCTGTCCAGGGAGAAGAGGGGGTGGGAACTAGTGGTGGCAGCCAATCTGTTTGACTTTGTTGCTGCCCAGGCATGGTTGGCATGGATATGCCACCCCAAGTCTCCCCCACCATCCTGGCCAGTTTCAGTGGGTCTTGGCAGACAAGCAATTTCTTAAACGAGGTTTACTTTTCTTTTGGTCCCAAGTAAAACAGACTCAGGTAGTCATAAAAGGGAATTGATGATCTGTGATAAGGAAGAGTCCCAGGCCATTGGAAGCACGGGAGGAGGCAGGCCATGGCCAGAAGACCATGATTATCCCAAGGGGCTAAAAGTCCCACAAGAAATCAGGGACCAAAAAAAAAAAAAAA
>NW_006402647.1:0-1264 GCF_000299155.1 Elephantulus edwardii
ATTGCAACCTCTTCAGTGACATTGACTTGAATAAAGGAAAAGGCAGTTTTCCAACCAGCAATTTCTAGGTTACATACTTGAGTACATTTCTTTGTCATTTCCGGTCCCACTATTCTTCCAATACACAAGTTTCCCTAAACTTCATCACCTTATGATTTTGGTATGAGCTTTGGCAGCCTAGGAAAATGCAGTTCGGGTCTACCAGCAGGCTGTGTATCTCCAGACATGTACTTCAACTCCAGCTGCTTCAGTCTCTTCCCAGAGAATGGGATTCAGCTTCTGAAAATCTGCAATTGGTTCTGAGTCTACGGGACCTTATAAAGTGGATCTTAGAGCACACGGTAACACATAACTCTGTTGGTGCTGAAAGTTGCAGTTCTCTGTAAGGTTTCTAAAACTGCGTCTTTGAAATTCATGGGAAACGGTGTCTTACCAATACTCCCATCAAGGAATGGGTCGATGGGTTCAATCTGATCTTTCTGTTATCACTATCACCATGGCCTTGGTCAGCAGTAAAGTTATATTCAAATACACCTGCTTCATGGGAGACAGATGGGCAAGTGTCCTGTGTAATTTGCTGTCTCTGAAATCCCACCTGGAGGGCTCTCTGCTGTGTGTGTATTTTGAGTGCGTTTTGTAACCATTGCATTTAGACTACAGATGAGCTCAGTTGCTATACCTTGATGGGGTCATGCTCTCAAGGACCCTACGAGCAACTGGTCAGATCCAGCCCTATCCACCATCCATCTCATCCCGGGTCTGCTGACACCTCTAGCAAGTCTTGTTCCTAAAACTGCAGCCTTCAATATGGATTGAAGCTCAACATCAAGAAAACAAAGGTTCTCACCGCTGGGCCGATTGGCAGCATCATGACAGAGAGCAAAGAGATGGAGATTGTTGACAGTTTCAGTTTGCTGGGCTCTACAGTCAAGACTCTTGGCAGCGGCAGCCAGGAAATCAAAAGACAAATTGCAGGGAGCTCTGGTAGCCTAGTGGTAAGAAGCTACACTGCAATACCAGAGGTGGTGGTGGTGGTGGTAAGTGCCGTCAAGTCATTTGCAACTCATAGCGACCCTATGTACAACAACCCTAAACGCTGCTCTATCCTGTGCCAGTCGCACTGCCTCTGACACACCCATGCTGATTACCCCAGTCACTGAATCAATCTACTCATAGAGGGTCTTCCCCTCCTGCGCTGTCCCTCCACCCTCCCAAGCATGATGTCCCTCTCCAAGGACCTGTCCCTCCTTACAACATGTCCAAA
>NW_006402647.1:3714-4222 GCF_000299155.1 Elephantulus edwardii
ATAATAATAATAATAAAAGGCTCAGTACCTAGCAAAAGTCTCATCTTCCACTATGGTCCTCTTAACATTAAGGAATGTGCTTTTACAACTTGGCCACTAGGAGGCACTGCGCGTTTTGCCTCCGCCCTGGCTGGGCAAATGCTGCTCTTAAATTTTTTTTAAATTGAAAAACAAGGAACTCATGAAATATTACACTAAATGATGACCCCCGGAGGACATTATGCTGAGTGAAATATTTCAGTCACAAAAAAGACAAATATGGCATAATGCCATTGTTATAAAACAGGACTGACATGATTAGATATTAACGTTATGACAGGAGTCCAAAACAAAGGTAGCACAGTGGAGTAACAATGAAAGAATTTTTTTCTTTTACTTTTCAAAAAGAAAAGTGAATTGGGGGGGAGGGGTGGGCAGGGAGAAAACGGCAACAATGAATGAATAGAAATCCAAAGTCTCTGTAAACTTGCAAGAAAATAAATTTAAAATTATGTATATATACATATAT
>NW_006402647.1:4665-5935 GCF_000299155.1 Elephantulus edwardii
AACTAATGTGTTGGAAGCTCAGTATCAAGAAAACAAGGATTCTCACCACGTGGCCGAATGGCAGCATCATGATGGATGGTGAAGAGATTGAGATTGTTGACAGCTTTAGTTTGGCCCCATAATCAACACTCTTGCCACCAGCAGCCAGGAAATTAAAAGACGTATTGCCATGAGAAAGTCCACTGTTAAGAGACCTCTCCAAAGTACTGAAGAGCAATGGTGTCTCTCTGGAGACTAAGACGCGTCTGATACAGGCCATGGTCTTTGTAATCACTTGTTATGCATCAGAGAGCTGGACAATGACTAGGGAGGCTAGAAACAGAACTGATGTCTGTGAGCTGTGGTGCTGGAAAAGAATATTGAATTTACCATGGACAGCTAGGAAAACAATCAAGTTCAGCCTGGAAAGGGTAAAGCCCGGCTGCTCCTTGGAAGCAAGGATTTTGAAGCTTTGTCTGACATACTTTGGAAATGTTGCAAGGAGGGACCAGTCCTTGGAGATGGACGTCATGCTTGGGAGGGTGGAGGGACAGCACAGAAGAGGAAGACCCTGGATGAGATGGATTGATTCAGTCATTGGAGTAATGGGGATAGGTGTGTCAGAGACAATAATATTGGCAAGGGATAGAGCAGAGTGTAGGACTGTTATACACAGGGTCACTATGAGTCTCAGGCAACTTTATGGCACGTAACAACAACAACGTGTTTGAATCTCAGTATCAAGAAAACAAAGATTCTCACCACTAGGCTAATTGGCAGCATTATGATGGATAATGAAAATATTAAGATTGTAAACAGCTTTAGTTTGCTTGGCTCCAAAATCAATACTCTTGGCACCAGCAGCCAAGAAATTAAAAGACATATTGCGTTGGGCAAGTCAGCTGTTAAGAGACCTCTCCAAGGTACTGAAGAGCAGTGATGTCAGTCTGGAGACTAAGACCTTGGATGAGGTGGATTGATTCAGTGCCTGGGGTAACGGGGCTAAGTGTGTCAGAGACAATAAGGTTGGCACAGGATAAAGCAGGGTTTAGGGCTGTGTACATAGGGTCACTATGACTCACAGGCAGCTCAATGGCACGTAACAACAACAACAACAACGTGTTTAAGTAAATAAAACTTAGAAAAAGAATATAAAAAACTAAAACCAGGGGAGCTCTGGTGGCCTATTGGCAAGAAGCTGCACTGCAATCTCAGAGGTATGCAGTTCGAATTCACCAGATGCTCTACTGGAGAAGAAGGGACAATCTCCTCCTGTACCAGTCAGATCTGA
>NW_006402648.1:0-4954 GCF_000299155.1 Elephantulus edwardii
GATGTGTTCCATCTCCATATCTTTTTAATCTATAAGCAGATTAGATTATCTGGAAGACTTGGCTCTATAAGGAGAAAATGTGACATCAGGATTTGAGATAGACTCATCAACAATCTGTGTTATGCAGATGGTACAACCCTGCTTGCTGAAACTGAGGAGGAACTGAAGGGCTTGCTACAGAAGATCAAGGTCTGCAGCCTTCAATATGGACTGAAGTACAACATCAAGACAACAAAGATTCTCACAACTAGGATGCTTAGCAGTATCATCATAGATAGTGAAGAGACTGAGATTGTTAACAGCTTCAGTTTGCTTGGCCCTACAGTCATCACTCTTGATACCAGAAGGCATGAATTTAAAAGATGAATTACACTGGGGAAGTGTGCTGATGGAGACCTCTCTAAAGTACGGAAGAGCAACGGTGTCAGTCTGGAGACTAAAGTGAGCCTGGCACAGACCACGGTCTTTGCAATTACTTGCTATAAATTAGAAAGGAAAATGACTAGAGATGATAGAAGGAGAATTGATACCTTTGAGCTATGGTGCTGGAGTACTGAATATACCACGATCTGCTAGGAGAACAAACAAGTCCATGCTGGAGAAGGTGAAGCCGGGCTGCTCCTTGGAGACAAGGATACTGATGCTCTGCCATACTTTGGACATGTTGCAAGGCAGGATCAGTCCTTGGAGAGGGACATAATGCTTGGGAGAGAGTGGAGGGACAGTGTAAGAGAGGAAAACCCTCGATGAGATGGATTGATTCAGAGACTGGGGCAATGGGGGTAGGTGTATCAGAGACAATAAGATTGGCACAGGATAGAGCAGGGTTTAGAGCTGTTTTACATAGAGTTGCTGTGAATTGTAGGTGACTCAGCTGCAAGTAACAACAACAACGAGATAGATAGATGACAGATAGATAGAGATAGATAGATAGATAGATAGATAGATAGATAGATAGATGATAGATAGAGATAGATTTAGATGATAGAGAGATAGAGATAGGAATAGGGATAGGGATAGAGAGATAGAGAGATAGATAGATAGATAGATAGATAGATAGATAGATAGATAGATAGATAGATAGATGATAGATAGAGATAGATTTAGATGATAGAGAGATAGAGATAGGAATAGGGATAGGGATAGAGATGATAAAGAGAGAGAGATAGGCATAGAGATGATAGAGACAGAGATAGAGAGGTAGAGAGAGACAGAGAGACAGAGAGACAGAGATCTTGCTATGCATTAGAAAGCTGTAAATGACTAGGGATGAAAGAAAGAGACTTGATACCTTTGAGCTACGGTGCTGAAGAAGAGTATTTAATATACCATGAAAAACAAACAAGTTCGTCCTAGAGAGTGCAAGGAGTCTGAAGCTTTTTGTCTGACATACTTTAGACATGTTGCAAGGTGGGACCAGTCCTTTGAGAGAGATGTCATGCTTGGGAAGGTGGAGGGACAGCACAAAAGAGGAAGCCCTTTCATGAGATGAATTGATTCATTGACTGGAGGAATAGGGGTAGGTGTATCAGAGACAAAAAAATTGGCACAAGATAGAGTGGGGTTTAGGATCGCTATGAGTCACAAGTGACTCCATGGCACATAACAACAACAAGAAGATATATAGATATAAATACAGACATATAGATACATGGGTAGAGAGAGAGAACAGTGATGTCAATCTAAAGACTAAGTTGTACCTGATCCAGGTAATGGTCTTCCCAATTACTTGCTATGCATCAGAGAGCTGAACAGTGACTAAGGATGATTATTGTATTGTTGTTATGTGCCATTGAGTCTCGTGTGACTCATAGCGACCCTCTGTCCTGTGCCAATAGCACTGCCTCTGACACTCCCATCCCAATTATCCCAGTCACTGAATCAATCCACCTCATAGGAGGGCCTTCCCCTCCACCCTCCCAAGCATGATGTCCTTCTCCAAGGACCAGCCTCTCCTCACAACATGTCCAAAGTATGTTAGATGGAGCCTCATAATCCTTGCCTCCAAGGAGCCACCTGGTTTTACCCTTTCAAGGATGAATCTGTTTTCCTAGCAGTCCATGGTACTCTAATACTCTTCTCCAGCACCACAGGTCAAAGGCATCAATTCTCCTTCTTTACTCCTTGGTCATTGTCCAACTCTCTGATGCATAGGGAAGAATTTATTCCTTTAAATTGTAGTGCTGTGGAAGAATATTGAATATACCATGGACTTTTAAGAGAACAAACAGGTCCTTCCTGGAGAAAGTGAAACCAAGCTGCTCCTTGAAAGCAAGGATTTTGAAACTCCGTCTGACAGACATACTTTGGGCGTATTGGAAGGAGGGACTAGTTCTTAGAGAAGGACATCATGCTTGAAAAGGTGGAGGGAGAGTGCAAGAGAGAAAGACCTTGAATGAGATGGATTGACTCAGTGACTGGGGTAAAAGAGGTAGGTGTGTCAAAGACTATAAAATTAGCTCAGAATAGAGCAGTGTTCAGGGCTGTTTTATGTAGGGTCGCTATGAGTCTGCGTAGACTTGATGGCACATAGCAATAGCACAACATAATAATAACAACTATGTCTTCATTATTTTAGAGCCTTCAAGGAGTATAAAGAGGTCTGATGTTTTTACTGAAACTATAAACTTCCCCTCACATACTTCGGGCATGTTGCTAAGAGAGGGTATTCATTGAAGAAGAACATCATGCTTGGGAAAGTGGAGGAACAGTGAAAGAGAGGAAGGCTCTGCCAGATGGATTGACACAGTGACTGTGGCACTAGGCTCAAGTGTGTCAGGGATTCTGATGGCACAATATAGGGCAGGATTCAGATCTGCTGGTCATAGGGTCGCTATGAGTTGTACTCAACTCAACAACATCTAACAAAAACTTTTTTATATTATTTTAAGAAGATAATTTATAAATCATTTCCTCTTAATCTCCAATAAAATACATTATATTTTCAAGAAAGTGAGAAATTATGTTTACTCTAGGGGCAAATTAGAATACTGATTTTTTTAATAAACACTGTCTACCTTCCTTAATAATGATTTTTTTTAAACAAAATAAGCTTTGAAAGAAAACTTGATCTCGTTGCTACAAGAATTTTTTAAAACTAGAATAATTTTACAGGAACGCATACCTCGGGGGGAAAAAACTAGGCAGAGAGCTGTAAGGTATGACAAATATACATCTAAGGAAACCTCTTAAATCTTTTAATAGAAGATTAAAGTAAAGTAAAAAAAAATTAAGACCCAATGGAAATATTGTTGATATTAGCCACAAATCATTTGGTTAAAAGAAATCATGAAGGCCTTTACTTTATAAAAGTAAAAGCAAACACACCAGCCAAAACTCTAGTCACCATGGAGTAGATTGCAACTCATTATATCACCATATGTGTCATTGAAACTGCTCTTGAAGGGGTTATGAACTTTAGGAGCTAAATACCTGGCCTTTTTTTCTTTACAGCGCATCTCTGGGTGAAATCGTACCAACAACCTTTCAGATAGCAGTTGGGCATTTGTGCCTCCCTTACTTAATACTATGTCTCAAGAAGAGATACTACTTCTCACTCTCCTTAATTACTGTTAAGTCAGAACCAACTCATAGCTGATTTTCCAGCAGGTTTTCCGAGTCTGTAAACACATCGGAGGATATTGTTCACATTTCTACCTTGGAGCTGTTGGTGGATTTGAACCACTAGAGAGGCTTCTCCTTTATATTAACAGGGTAATGCTTTATGTACTCCTCTTAACTAAGACCTCTAAATAAGTTATAAATGGAACAAAATGTTCTCTTTTCTTTGAATATAGTTTGGAGTTGCCTAATGAAGTTAAACACACAGATATCATTTAAATAAGCAATCTCCTTCTAAAGTATGTCCTAAAGGAAATCAAAACATGTACCTATACAAAAATCATACACAAATATTCACATTGTATTTTTTCATAATAGCCAAAGTTTGGAAACAACTCAAATGTTCATTAACTGATGGACAAATAAAGTGTGATATGGAAAGGAACATTAATTAATGACATGGAATGTTTTTGTTGTTAGGTTCCAGCAAGTCAAGGATAACCTAGACAACTATGAACGATGGATCAGAACCTATACCAAGAACTGGCCCATTCTAACAACAGCAATATCACTGAATACTACCTACAAAATTATGAAATTATAAGTGATTTTTAAAAGTATAGAGTCATCACAAGAATTTTTCTTTAAAGCTATGGAAGAAGTGGTGGCATATACTACTAAATGAATGTAATTTGAAAAAGAAGTTTATTCACTAAAAGAAAGCAATTGCAAAATACAGTCACACTTATTGTATGATTTCTTTTGTATAAAATTTCCCCACGAGGGAAACATGAGGCAATAAATAAACAAAGTAGATTCACCATTATCTTGGTTTGAGGAAGTAGCAGACTGAAACTGAGAAGTAATAGCTGAAATGTGTTGATTATTGAGATTTGTTTGTGGAATGAAGAAACATTCAAAAATTGTGCTGATGACTGCCCAGTTGTCTAAATGAACTAAAAATATTGAAATGTACAATTTACATGTATTTTGTGCATTGTTTCTAAAAGGAACCTCATTTAAATGGATATTTTAAAAACTAGATAACACGTTTTTAAAAGGAAATAACAATCATATGGTTTTTCCATAAGCATGAAAACAAAGGCAAAAGTCACAAAGAGAAAAGGTATTCAAAGATAAGAATATGCAAAAAAGGTACCCAGGAAAAACCGGTGGGAAGAGGCCCTTGGCGACAGCGAGAACATGCTCCTGGGCGGAAGGGAAGCTTGGGAGTGGCGCACAAGGGGAAGTCACCTCAGACAATAACGAAGAGGCATCTTTCAAAGGTACCCAGGAAAAACCGGCGGGCCCGAGGGCCGCAGGAAAGGAAAACATAATCCACATAGGAGTTCTACAGGACACGTCACCTTCCCTTGGAGACAGTACAACTAAA
>NW_006402649.1:0-2759 GCF_000299155.1 Elephantulus edwardii
TATACTATCATGTCATCTGCATAAAGGGATAATTTTACTTCCTCTTTGCCAATTTGTATACCTCTAATGTCTTTATCTTGTCTTATTGCTATCGCTAAGAACCCAGCATTTCTTAAGGTGAAAGAACTGCAGAACAAAGTCAGGCATCGAGTTGCAATACTTAGGAATGCTATGGGCAGAATAATGAATGATTCATGAAGCATTAAAAGAAAATGGAAAAACACAGAGTCACTGTACCAAAAAGAACTGGCTGACACAGAAGAATTTTATGAAACAACTTATGTTCAAGAGGCATAGGTGGTGAAGGAGGAAGTTCAGGTTGCTCTGAAAGAACTGGCAAAGAACATGGCCCCAAGAATTGATGGAATATCAAGTGACATATTTCAACAAACAGATGCAGCCCTGGAAGTGCTCACAAGGCTGTGCCAAGAAATATAGAGGAAAACTACCTTGCCAACTGACTGGAAGAGGTCCACATTTATTCCCAATACAAAAAAAAAAGGCAATCCAATAGAGTGTGGAAATTATTTACCAATATCACATGCAAGCAAAATACTTCTGACGATCATCCAAAATGACCAAGACAGTACCTAAACAGAGAACTAGCAGAATTACAAGCTGGGTTTAGAATAGGATGTAGCATTGCCAATTTCAGATGGATCTTGACTGCAAGTAGAGCACACTAGAGGAATGCCTATCTGTGTTAAATTGACTATGCAAAGGCATTTTACTGCATGGATCACAACAAATTGTGGCTAACCTTGAGAAGAATTTGAACACCAGAACACCTGATGTACTCATCTGAAACGTATACTTGTACCAAGAAGCAGTCATCAGAACAGAGCAAGGAAACACTGGTTTAAAACCAAAAGAGGAGTGTGCCAGTAATGTGTCCTGTCTTCATATCTTTTCAATCTGTATACAAACATATCATTCAAGTGACTGGACTTTATGAGGAGGAATGTGGCATCAGGCTTGGAAGCAGACTCATTAACGATCTGTATTATGCAGATGACACAACCTTACTTGTTGAAATTGAGGAGGGCCTGAAGCATTTGCTGCATGGGGTCAAGGACTATAGTTTACAACATGGATTAAAGCTCAACATCAAGAAAAGGAAGTTTCTTACCACTGAGCCAACTGGCAGCATCATGATCGATGGAAAAGGAACTGAGATTGTTAACAGCTTCAGCTTGCTTGGTTCCGTGATCAAAATTTTTGGTACGATCAGTAAAGAAATCAAAAGATGCATTGCTTTGGAAAAATTCATTGTGCAGGGACTTCTCCAGAGGGCTAAAGAGCATGGATGTCAGTCTAGAGAGTAAGGTGTATCTGAACCAGGCCATGATCTTTTCAATTACTTGTTATGCATCAGAGAGCTGGATAAAACCATGGATGACAGAAGAAGAGTTGATGTCTTTGAGTTGTGTTCTGGAGAAGAGTAGATGCACACAGTCATTGTGTTGATCCATTTCATTTAGGGTCTTTCTTATTAATATTCTTTGTTGTTGTTATTTTTAAAAAACCCAACTTAATTGATGAATATGAGAAGAGCTTCAAATGCTGAGAACAGAAAGTCTATTGAATATGTTATTTGGATAGTGAATAAGAAAACTTGTTATTGTTGCTATGTGTCACTTATTACCCATGTTGTCGTTGTGATTGACATAGAATCAAGCACAACTCATAATGATCCTATAACCAAAAGGTCTGAAGCCTTTCTATAAGTATCAACATTTATCAAAGTTCATAGAGTTTCCAGAGGCATATTGTTTAGGAAGTGGATGCCACTCTTAATGACCCTACAAACAAGACCCTATGTTTTGTCCTGTTCCATCCTCATAATCTTGGACACATGTGAGCCCATTGTTGCAGTCACTGTATCATTGCGTCTTGTTGAGTTTCTCTCTTTTGCTTTCCTACCTTTCCTAGCATGATGTCTTTTTCCAAGGAACAGCTCTCTAGCAACATTCCTAAAATATGTGAGACAAAGCTTCGCCATCCTGGCCACACTTTCTCCAATATCTGTTCGTTCTTTTGGTAGTCCATTCGATATTCAGTACTTTTCTCCAACACCATAACTCAAAGGTATTGATTTATCTCCTGTTATTCTTAGTCACTATGCAGTTCTCCGATGCATCAACAAGTGATTGAGAAAGACCGTGGCCAGAATCAGACATACTTTCATCTTCAAAGTGACATCATTGCTCCTCAATACTTTGGAAAGATAGCTGATGACAGACTTTCCCAATGTATCTTTTGATTTCTTGACTGGTGTCAAGGGTGTTGATTGTGAAATTAAGATGAAGTAATTGATGATTCCAAGCTTTTCTCCATCTATTATGATGTTGGCTATTGATTAGTTCAGTTGTGAGAACTTTTGTCTTCTTAATGCTGACATACAATTCACATTGAAGGCAAAAATCATTGATTTTTCGCAAGTGTTTCAAGCCCTCAGTTTGAGCAAGCAAGGTTGTGTCATATACATAATAAAGGTTGTAGATGAGTCTTCCTATGATTTTGATGCCACATCCTTCTTTATAAATTTCAGCTAGTCAAATGATTTCCTCAGCATACAGATTGAATACGTACGGAGAAAGGATACAATCCTGACACACCCCTTTTTCCCTGCCCCATCAAATTGTACGACCCTATGCTTAACTCCCAGTTTTGAACCATGCAGTGTTTCCTTGCTCTGTTCTGATGACTGCATCTTGGTCCAAGTATAGGTTTCTCATTAGTACTATCAAGTGTTCTGG
>NW_006402649.1:3814-4955 GCF_000299155.1 Elephantulus edwardii
AAAGTCTGCTGTTAGGGACCTCTCCAAAGTACTGAAGAACAATGGTGTCTCTTTGGAGACTAAGGTGCGTCTGATACAGGCCATGGTCTTTGCTATCACTTGTTATGCATCAGAGAGTTGGACAATGACTAAGGAGGACAGAAGGAGAATTGATGCCTTTGAGCTGTGGTGCTGGAGAAGAGTATTGAGGGTACCATGGGCTGCTAGGAAAACAAACAGATTCATCCTAGAGAGGGTTAAACCAGGCTACTCCTTGGAGGCAAGGATTCTGGACCTTCGGCTGACATACTTGGGACATGTTGCAAGGAAAGACAGGTCTTTGGAGAGGGACATCATGCTTGGTAGGGTGGAGGGACAGCGCAGGAGGGGAAGACGCTCTATGAAGTGGATTGATTCAGTGACTGGGGTCATCGGAATGGGTGTGTTGGAGACGGTGCGATTGGCACAGGACAGAGCAGAGTTTAGGGATGTTGTCCATAGCATCTCTATGAGTCGCAAGCAACTTGATGGCACATAACAACAACAACAATGCTTAACTCCCACCCCTGCCACCTACCCTCATCACAATTCTGCATCTCCCTCCCTCTTGAATCCTCACACTCATTCTATAGTAATGGTTTTATACAGTGTTTGTCCTTATGTCACTCAGCATCGTGTTCTCCAGTTCCTCCCAAGTTAGGTAGTAATTTACAACATCATTGCTCCTGCATGCTGCATCGGATTCCATTGTGGAATTTTCCATAATTTCTCAATCCATTTGATTGTGGTTGGACATCTTGGCTGTTTTCACGTTCCTGCGATGTGAACTGCTGCTGTGAACATTGGTGTACAAGTCTCTGTTTGTGCCTCAGTTCTTATTTCCAAGCAGTGGAATAGCTGGGCCATATGGAAAATCTATGTTCAGCTTTTTTTTGTATATTAATGCTTTATTAATTTAGCAAAAGACTTATTGGATCATAATAAGTTATGGCTAACGTTGAGAAGAAAGAGAACTCCAGATTATTTAATTGTGCTCATGAGAAAACTATACAATTTTAAATTAAAAAGATAGGCCAGAGACAGTGTTCCACTGCCAGAGATGGAGTTCCGCCACCAGACGGGCTGGGAAGAGACCCAGGAAGAGCAATAGTCAGCCATCAAC
>NW_006402650.1:0-2844 GCF_000299155.1 Elephantulus edwardii
CTTCATCTTCTGTCATGATGCTGCCAATCGGCCCAGTGGTGAGAATCTTCGTTTTCTTGATATTGAGCTTCAATCCATATTGAAGGCTGCAATTCTTGAACTTCTGCTGCCTCAGTTTCAGCAGGCAGGGTTGTGTCGTCTGCATAATGCAGATTGTTGGTGAGTCTTCCTCCAATCCTGAAGCCACCTTTCTTCTCTGAATCCCAGCTTCCTGGATAATCTGTTCTGTATAGATTGAAAAGGTATGGAGATAGGACGTATCCCTGGCGAACACCCTGCCCTATTTGGAACCATGTAGTATTTCCCTGCTCTGTTCTGACAACTGCCTCCTGGTCCAAGTATAGGCTTCACATTAAGTACCATCAAGTGCTCTGAGATTCACATTTTACTCAGAATCAACTACAGTTTGTTGTGATCCACACAGTCAAATACCTTAGCATAGGCAAAGAAACATAGATAGACATTCCTCTGGTATCTCTGCTTTCAGTCAAGATCCATCTAACATTAACTATAATATCTCTAGTACCATGGCCTCTTCAAAACCCAGGCTGTATTTCAGGAATTTCTTTGTTGATGTGTTGTTTCACTAATTTTGGAATAATTTTTAGCTTGCATGTGATATTAATGCTATTGTTTGATAGTTTCCACACTCTGTTAGGCCACCTTTCTTTGGATTTGGAACATTCTCATTCTCTTCCTTTCAGTTGACCAAGTGGTTATCCTCCAGATTTCTTGGCACAACTTGGTGACCATATCTAGGGCAGCGCCTGTTTGTTGAAATATGTCAATTGGTATGCCATCAATTCCTAGGGCCTTGTTTTTTGCCAATTCTTTCAGAGCAGTTTGAACTTCTTCCTTTCACACCATATGCTCTTGCTTATATGTTGTTTCATGAAATTTTTCTATGTCTGCCATTTCCTTTTGGTACAATATTTGTTTTTGTTGTTGTTGAATGCTGTCAAGTCGTAGGTGACTCATAGCGACCTTATGAACGAACAGCCTGAGCACTGTTCGTGCATAGAGTTTCCAGAGGCAAGCCATTTTGGAATTGGATGCCACTCCTGCTTCCAGGGTACAATATTAGTAATGGGAAATCTTACGGAGCACAGTTTTATCTACAAAACATGAGTTATCATGAGTCAAAGTGAACTTAATGGCAACTAGTAACTTGTTATTTTTATTTATGACAATATCTAAAGGGTAAATAAAAAATGTTGGAGCATAATGTGTTAATAATACTCTACTTTTTAATAAAAATGCTTATCTGTCTTTATGTTTCTTAATATAAGTTATGTTTTAGGGGCATTATTTGTGTATTTATGTATAAATTACATTTATATAAGAAAATTCAAAATATAGATATAAATACACCAAGCTGTTAATATTGTTATTGTTAGTTTGAAATAGGATGTGAGTGTGGACTGGTTATTAAATTTCTCTCAGTATACCCATATTGTTTTACTTAATACGGTGAACACATACACTTTCACATTTTATCTAATAAATAACTTTTAAAGACTAAAATTTTGGTCCATATCTTCAAGCCTCCTTACCCTAAGAGTCCAAATGAAATCATATGAATTATTGCCCATGTTCTTATCCATCATCTAGACTGGACTAAGCAGCATTGTATCTTCTGTTTCTCACCAAACTAAAGCTATCCTTGGTTTTACTCTGTCACATCTGGGCTCTAGTACAGCAATGCCATGATTCCCATGTTTCCTTGAAATAGTTTCTACTCTACCCTGCCTTACTAGAAAAGATTCACTCTGGACTAAGTCCAAGACAGATTTCCCACTCTTTTTTGATTTTTTTTTTTTACTCAAGTATGTATGCAAAATTCATCTTTCATTTTCCTTTAGGTAAAAAAACAAACAAAAAAAAAAAAAAAAAACAAACCCCACAACCCCAAAACACAAAACATAACTTTCATGAAGCTTCTGTGTCACATGCCATAGTTGAGCCCCAATCGAGGTCCTTTGCTAAGTAGCTTCCATTCCCTGTCAACACAAGTGACAAAGACCAGCCACACCGTTTGCTTTATTTTAACTGAGTTCATTGAATTTTCTTGCTTATATGTTAATCTTTGTGAGTCAACTTTGCCAAAGAAAATACCAAATAAAGATCAAATTGGATGTATAAAGAAAATGGAACATTTTCCAATGAACATCAACTGCTCTATAGCATTATTCCATTTAATGCTCAAAACTACCTGTTAAAATGCAAGCTTTTTCTTTCTTTGGAACAGAAGGAAGTCCATTCTCTTGTTCCAAGTTTATAAGAAAAGTTATCTTAGATGCTAAAGCTATAGCTTTTTCACTACACTATAAATCCCTCAGGATGAGAGATCACTCAGATATTAGTAACAGACAATTACTACACTGATCATTTTATAAAGAACTAGTTAATTACCACAATTTTATATCGTTTGTTTGAAAGAAAAGCCATACACACATAGAAGGAAAAAATTGTGCCCAAATGCTAAAAAAACTAGAAAACAAATTGTAATCGAACCAGTTACCAATTATGGCCATTCAGTGTATGCCCTGTAGAATTTTCAGTGACTTTTCTTTCAGAAGCAGATTTCCAATTGAAAAAGAAAACCAAGAAAACCCGACACCCTTTAAAAAAACTGAAATTATAAAAACTAGTGCTGAAGGATGGAGCTGGGAAGTAAGTAGGTCAAGGCATTGGGCTAAGGGCAGGGACTACACTGTAACTAATGGTCAACTCCAATATGAGGGATTTCTCTTTCACTACTGCACAAATTGCTGTCTGTCAGATACTCCTCTAAATCTAAACATTCAGATTAAGACAGACTAGGAAGAAGGATTGGCCATCCAC
>NW_006402650.1:4241-5015 GCF_000299155.1 Elephantulus edwardii
ATAGCAATAAGACAAGAGAAGGGAATAAAAGGTATCCAAATTGGCAATGAGGAGGTAAAATTATCCCTCTATGCTGACAACATGATAGTATACTTAGAAAACCCTAAAGACTCAGCAAGAAAACTATTGGACACAGTGGACCAGTTTAACAAAGTGGCAGGATACAAGATCAGCATACAAAAGTCAGTTGGATTTCTCTACAGTGACAAAGAGAATACAGAGACGGAACTAAGAAAAACAATACCTTTCACAATTGCTAATCAGATTAAATATTTTGGAATAAATTTAACCAGAAGCACAAAGGACCTTTTCAAAGAAAATTACAAAACATTACTAGAAGAAACAAAAAGAGATCTTGAGAAGTGAAAGAATATCCCTTGCTCATGGATAGGAAGACTCAATGTTGTGAAAATGGCAGTACTACTTAAGGCAATTTACACATTTAATGCATTCCCAATACAAATACCAATCCCATTCCTCAACGAGATGGAAAGAAGCCCCGAATAAGCAAAGCACTTTTTAAGAATAGAAGAATGGTAGGAGGTATCTCACTCCCTGATTTCAAAGCCTACTATGCTGCCTTAGTGGTAAAGACAGCATTGTACTGGTACAATGACAGACACATAGATCAATGGAATAGAATTGAGAATCTGGATATCAGCCCATCTATCGATGGTCAACTGATTTTTGACAAGGAGATTAAATCAGTCAAGTGGGGAAACGACAGCCTTTTTGACAAATGGTGTTGGCAAAATTGGAAAAGTATCTGCAAAA
>NW_006402651.1:0-610 GCF_000299155.1 Elephantulus edwardii
TTTTTTTTTGGAATGAGACTAAATAGATGGATCTATTACAGTCAGTTGGCCAGGTGGTTGTCCTTCAGATTTTTTGGCACAACTCGATAAGCGCATCCAGGGCTGTAACTATTTGTTGAAATATGTTAAGTGGTATGCTATCAATTCCTGGGGTCATGTATTTTTCCAGTTCCTTTACAGCATCCTCACCTTCTGCCTTCATCACCATAGGTTCTTGATCATCCATTGTTTTATGAAATTCATCTGTGTCAGCCAATTCTTTCTGGAATATCTAACATAAATATTTAAAAAAACACAATCCAAAAAACAAACAAACAAAAACCCTAATAACTATCCTTAAAAAGAAGACAGTTTAAAGAAAAAAAGAAGACAGTTTTTAAGAGACTTCTCTTTGCTCTCCCAGATCTGCAGTAAAGTGCTTTAGATATTACAATCCCTTTGTTTTATTGACAATTGGCTTTGGAAAGAACTCTTTGTGTTCATAAACACAAATAGTAATTCAAATGCAAAATTATGTATTTATACGTGAAATTACTAATTAAATATATGTTTGATAAGTTTTTCTCTACAATACTTAATGGATAAGATTTATATTGTTGTTGTTGTTGTT
>NW_006402651.1:2210-3643 GCF_000299155.1 Elephantulus edwardii
TGTCAATGGCTTAATGGTGAAAATTTTATTTTTCTTGATGTTGAGCTTCAATTCATATTGACAATGACCCTCTGCTGCAAATGTCTCATGTCTTCCTCAGTTTCAGCAAGCAAGTTTGGGTCATCAATGAATCAGTTTGAAATACTATAAATTTACTTCTTGTTGTTATGTGCTATCGAGTTGCCTGTGACTCATAGTGACCCTATGTACAACAGCCCTGAAACCTGCCCCATTCTGTGTCAATCTCACTGTCTCCGACTCACCTACCACCATTACACCAGTCACTGAATCAATCCATCTCATTGACGGTCTTTCTCTCCTGCGCTGTCCCTCTACCCTTCCAAGCATAACATCCTTCTCCAGGGACATAGTTTTTAAATACTTCTTTTTAAAAATGTATAAAATTCTTATCTTTTTTGATAATAATTTGAAGAATCATTAGTAAACTATTTCTTTGTATGTGTAAGCAAAACTACAGAGGAATTGATTTTTCTTCCAGAATATTTCCATATTATTTCGCAAACTCACATTAATTTTTTAAAGATAAGAAAAATCTTTCATTGAGTTGCTAATTACATCATTAATCTACATGGAATGTATTACCAGATAATTTAATAGTATTTCCAGTTAATAAGAACGACGAGGCCTACATAATTAACAATACTAGTACAAACTTTGCAAAGATAAAATGGTATATCACTGAAAGTAGTCATCATATGTTAATCTCTTTTGTTAAAAATTCTGAAATAAAAAAAATTTGACCTGAAAAATAATAATGACTTTATTATTAAAAGGAACAAATTTAATGTTCTTACTGAGTATCTGTGGTGTAGCAAAATGGCTTTCTTACCCCATTGATTTTGATTTCCACCATATGACTAGGTAAGAATATACAAACTTAGTGGGAAAAGACTCATGATAGAATTGGTTAGCATTTCCATCCAATCAGGATGAAATTGAGGGAGTTCTGGTAGCCTACTGGTAGAAACTGTGACACAGTTCAAATCCATCAGCTGCTCAGCAGGAGAAGGATGAGAAATGTGCTGTACAATTAACAGCTTTTGAAAACCCGCTGGAAGGTTAGGTATGGGTTAATTCTGACTCGATGGTACTCAAAAGGACAGCAGCAGGGTTAAATTAAGCTGGTTTAGCAGCAGAATTTGGGGATCTCATTACTAGCAAGAAAGAAAAGGCACAACAAACAGCATACCTCCTTTGGGGACAGAAATTCCTACAGCAGTCACACTGGGACTTACAGAATAACACCAAGGTCTCTAACAGAGAACTAGAGATTGAAATGGGACAGAGCTGAGTTGAGATTCCTGTCTCATGGAACCAGAGCAAGGAACATCTGTCAAACTTACTGGAGGAGTAAGGGAAGATACCATCCATAATCAGCAGATGTGGGGTCAGAAACCCTAAAAATTATCTTT
>NW_006402651.1:4438-4968 GCF_000299155.1 Elephantulus edwardii
TCGAGATAGGTTATAGTATGTTAAATTCCACAACAAACCCCATAACCTTGGGTATAATTCTGTGATATTTTGTAGTGGTTACAATGGATTTCAAACCAAGAGTAGAGCAATACAGTTGGTGTTGGAATTAGTAGAAGAAGGTACAGAATTATAGATACCATGTCTGACCCTATAATAATTAGTTTTGTATTACGAGTTTTGCTGATGGGATTATTTCCCTTTTTTGAAGTTAATAGAGGTCAGATTTGGTCATTCCTTGCATTCTGTACTCTTTTTACAAAACTTAGTTTGATAGTTAATGTGCATACCAAATTAAAGAAATGGAACTTTTAAAGACTGTATATAATGACAGAATGAGGGATCCAGAATTAAGGAAAGTCTCATCTACAACCTGTTTATGCAGATGACACAACCTTGCTTGCTCAAAGTGGAGAGAGCTTGAAACACTTGTAAAATAAAATGTAGGCAACCTGAGTATGACCCCTATTAATCCAATAAAGGGAAACAATCCCCATCAACAACATACACAG
>NW_006402652.1:0-1420 GCF_000299155.1 Elephantulus edwardii
ATTGGCACAGGACAGAGCGGAGTTTAGGGCTGTTGTACATAGGGTCGCTATGAGTCGCAGGCGACTCGACGGCACATAACAACAACAACAACAAACAACAATGCAAGAAGAGAAACAAAGGAAATATACAAGGAGCTGAAGTTCGGAAATCAAAAGGGCCAAAGTCACTAGACATTTCTTAAGATGAGAGAACTAATGAACAAATTCAAGCCTCGAGTGGCAATACTTAAGGATGCCATGGGCAGAATACTGAATGACCCTGGAAGCATCAAAAGAAGATGGAATGAATGCATAGAGTCACTGTACCAAAAAGAAATGGCTGACAGAAGAATTTCATGAAACAACATATGAGCAAGAGGCAATGGTGGAGCTCTGATGGCCGAGTGGCAAGAAGTTGCACTGCAATCCCAAAGGCAAGTACAGTTCAAACACACCAAATGCTCTGCTGGAGAGGAGCAATCTCCTTCTGTACCAGTCGTATCTGACTTGACAGTACACAGCAAGGGCCGGGGGGAAGAGGCAATGGTGATGAAGGAGGAAGTTGAAGCTGCTCTGAGGGAATTGGGGGAAAAAACCCAAAACACAAAGCCCCAAGAATTAATGGAATACCAACTGACATATTTCAACAAACAGATGCTGCTCTGGATGTGCTCACCAAACTGTGGCAGGCAATCTGGAGGACAGTTACCTGGAAAATTGACTGGAAGAGATCCATATTTATTTCCATTCCAGAAAAAGGTAATCCAAGATTGTGGAAATTATTGAATAATATTACTATTAACACAGGCAAGGAAAATCCTGCTGAAGATTATCCAAAAACAACTAGAACAGTACATTGACAGAGGACTACCAGAAATACAAGCTAGATTTACAAGAGGCCGTGGCACTAGGGAAATCATTGCCAACATCAAACGGATCTTGGCTGACAGCAGAGAATACCGGAAGAATGTCTATCTGTGTTTCGTGCAGATATGCAGACTATGCAAAGGCATTTGACTGTGTGGATCACAACAAATTGTGGCTAACATTAAGAAGAATGACAGTTTCAGAATATCTGCTTGTGTGCATGTGAAACCTATACTTGGGCCAGGAGGCAATCCTCAGAATAGAAGAAGGAAACACTTCATGGTTCAAAATTGGGAAAGGAAATGCCACCCAAAGGTAATAAAGGAGGTCAGAATTGCTTCCACTGTGGAAAGCTGGGCCACTTCAGTAGACATGTCACAGACGAGAGCCACAGATAGGCAAGGGAGTAGAAAGGAAGCTCCCACTCACTTGCTTTAAGTGTGGATCTGAAGGACACTTGGCCAAGGTGGCCCACATCAGGTCCTCGTGGCTGACAGGACTGACAGGCCCCAGCTCCCAGCTGGAAACAAAGGAGGACGCTTCAACGATTTAGATCGTCCCAGAAGAGCCGTGG
>NW_006402652.1:2241-4060 GCF_000299155.1 Elephantulus edwardii
AAAAACAGTGCAACAATGAATGAATGAGAACCCAAAATCTCTGTAAATGTTCATTAAAACTAATAAAATTTAATAATAATTTTTTTAAAAAAGAAAACGCAGATCAAAGACAATGTAAAAAAAATTGGGAAAGGAGTGCATCAGGGATGTGTCTTGTTTTGGTTTTTTTTTTTAAAAGGTTTTTTTTAGTTGAGATTTTAATGAAAGTTTATAGAGAATTTGCATTTCCATTCATTCATTGTTGCACATTTTTCTCCCCATTCACTTTTTTCTTTGGAAAAAAAAATTCTTTCATTGTTTTATAGTCCCCCATTCCAGTCCACTTTACTATGCAGCTCTTATTCTGGACTTTGGTCATGCCAATAATACCTAATCATATATTCCCTTTATCCAGTTTTCTCCCTTGTCTGTTTCAATGCTGTGTACATTGTTTATCCCCTCTTTTCTTCCTTTCCTCAAACCCCCACGTCAGTCCTGTTTTATAACAGTGACATTATGCAGTATTTGTCTTTTTGTGACTGAGATATTTCACTCAGCATAATGTCCTCCATGGTCACCCATTATGTATATTTCATGAGTTCTTTGTTTTTCAGTGCAGCATAATATTCAATTGTGTGAATATACTGCAGCTTCTCTGTCGATTCATTTGCTGATGGGCATATGGGTTGTTTCCAACTCTGTTATTGTGAACAAAGCCGTGATAAACGTGGGTGTGCATAAATCTGCTTGAGTGGCAGTTCTGGTTTCTTTAGGGTATATTCCCAATAGTGAAATTGGTGGGTCAAATTTCTATTTCCAACTTTTTGAGAAAATGCCATATAGCCTTTCAAAGTAGTTGCACCATTTTACACTCCCACCAATAGTGAATAAAGTTTCCGTTTCCCGACAACCTCACCAGCATTTGATGTTTGCTGCTCTGTTAAATTTTGTTATTCTTACTGGGGTGAGATGATATCTCATAGATGTTTTGATTTCCATCTCTCTTAGAGCTAGGGATTTTGAACATTTCTTCCTGTGTTTGTGTGCCATCTGAATGTCTAGTTTTACGAAGTATCTATTCATATTCTGTGTCCATTTTGGAATTGGGTTGTTTACCTTGTGGCGCTTGAGTATTCTATAAATTCTAGGTATCAGTCCCTTATCAGACATGTCATTACCAAATATTTTTTCCCAGTCTGTGGCTTCCCTTTTTACCCAGTTGGAGAAGTTTTTGGATGTGCATACGGATTTGATTCTTAGAAGATACCATTCATCTATTTTATCCTCTCCTGGTTGTAGGTTTTTCAGGATGCTTGGAAGAATGTTCATGTTATGGATTAGTGCTTCTAGGGTTCTTCCAAGCTTTTCTCTAAAGAAGTTTATAGTCCTGGGTTTTACTACTAGGTCCTTAATCCATTTAGAGTTGCTTTTTGTGTATGGTGTGAGGTGTGGGTCTTGTTTGAGTTTTCTGCAGATGGTTTTCCAATTTTGCCAACACAATTTGTTTAAAATGCTGTCGTTTCCCCACTGAACTGATATCATCTCCTTGTCAAAAATCAGTTGACCATAGGTAGAGGGGCTAATTTCTGGGTTCTCAATTCTATTCCATTGATCTATGTGTCTGTCATTGTACCAGTACCACATTGTCTTGAGCACCATGACAGTGTATTAGGATTTGAAATCAGGGAGTGAGATGCCTCCTACCTTGTTTCTCTTTTTAAGGAGTGCTTTGCTTATTCTGGGCCTCTTTCCATTCCAAATGAAACTGGAGAATGTCTTTTCCATCTCGTTGAAGAATGGAATTAATTGGTATTTGCATTGGGATTGCATTGAACGTGTA
>NW_006402652.1:4635-5258 GCF_000299155.1 Elephantulus edwardii
GTCTCTTTTTGTTTCTTGTAGTAATGTTTTGTAATTTTCTTTGAATAGATCCTTTGTGCATCTGGTTAGATTTACTCCCAAGTATTTAATCTTGTGATTAGCTATTGTGAAGGGCATTGTTTTTCTTTGTTCCATTTCTGTCTTTTCTTTGTCACTGTAGAGAAATCCAATTGATTTTTGTATGTTGATCTTGTGTACTGCCCCTTTGCTGACTGAATTGGTCAACTCTGTCCAGTAGTTTTCTTGCTGAGTCTTTAGGGTTTTCTATGTAGACTATCATATCATCAGGAATGTGTCTTGTCTCCATACCTTTTAAATCTATATGTGGAACTGAGCATTCAGGAGGCTAGACTTCATTAGGCTAAACACGGCATCAGAATTGGTGGAAAACTCATCAACAACCTATGTTATGCAGGCGACACAACCTTATTTGCTGAAAACTGAAGAGAACCTGAAGCATTTGCTTCAGAGGGTAAAAGACTGTAGTCTGGAGTACAGATTGGAGCTCAATACCAAGAAAACAAAGATTCTTACCAGTGAGTGGGCCAATTGGCACCATCATGATAGATAGAGAAGAGATTGCAATCATTAACAATTTTGTCTTGCTTGGTTCCACAATCAAC
>NW_006402653.1:0-2288 GCF_000299155.1 Elephantulus edwardii
ATAAAAGTTATACAGATTGGCATACAGGAAGTAAAACTACCTCTATTTGCAAATGATGTGACATATTTATAGAAAATGCCTAAAAGACAGAAAGAAAATTACTGGCTCTAGCTGACCAATTCTAAAAAGACGTGATAATAGTGGACATAGTTCAACGGTGATTAATTTTACAAAACACAATGAATGAGAATAATTGCATGAAACACAATGTGAATGAAAGATAGTGTGCAATACAATGTATATGAACTTTGTATACATATCAATATAAAATCAAAATTTAAAAAATCAACCAACCAACTAAATAAACAACAGCCAAACTAGAAAAAATGAAGGTCAAGAGAAAGCATCAAATAAGGTGAAGAGACTATGTAATTTTACGAATAATTGCATAAGTGGAAAAGGAGTAAATACTCAGTTAATATATGATACTTTTTAGGCTGGATTTGGTGGGGTGGGGTGAGGGGGCAATTTGCTGTTTGTAGAAGACAGAGAAATCCCACAATATGCTGTGTGTAAGTACCCAGAATGATAAAAAATGGAAAAATAAAATGAAATTACATTCATAAAATCTACAACAAAAGAAAATTGATATAAGCCTTTTTATTATGGGATAAAGAAGACTTAAACGTAGAAATCATTGTTGAAAGCAAGGAAATTTACTGTATGTAGATGAAAGGTTGAATTTTTCATGAAGAAATTGATAATATTTTCTACAGTACATACTAGCTAAAATATGAGCAGAAATTGAAAAATCAACAATTTTAATGAAGAATTTCATTAACCTCAGTAATTGATGAATCAGGCAGGAAAAAATAAAAAGCAATAAGGGTATGACGCTCTTATGTGATGTTGAGTTGGAACCTGTCTCCGTCAGACTTTGAGAGGCTGCAAATCACAGATGAGCCGATTGCCCATCTTTCTCTCACAGAGCAGCTGATGGATTCAAACTGTCTACCTTTGGGTTGGCAGTGAACCTCCTTAACACTAGGTCACCAGATGATTCAAACACTATCATTAACTGTATTGATATAATGCTTATTATTTGAATACTGATGGCTTCTAGCCTCTGGTGGGCAGAATGGTGAGGAACATTTTCTAGCTCTTTATGTTCTGTTACATAAGAAACTTTACAAAAAATTGACTATGTTTCTCGCCCATAAAGCATTTCTTAACAAATTTTCTGTACATTACATTTTCTGACCTCCTTTCAGAAGGGTTTGGGAGAAAGTTTCAAGTAATGATGATACAGCAGTGTCAGGGTCTTAATATAGTTGTCCCAGTTACTTAATAACTGGGTCTATTAAACAGAAAAGGCATACTCCAGTTTCTCTTTGAAGACACTGGAACAGTAGATCAAAGAGAACTTATTTGTTTGAAAATGAGGAGAAAAAAATACTGCTAGAATTCTTGTAAACCAAGTACATTATCTTCTCTGTTGTTAGAGACTGATTTTTAAAATTTTACAGTCCTCAAAATCTCAAATTCATCAATGTCCCGTCAGAACTGACAGCTAGCTAACCCACCAGAAGGTTATCCTAAGCAGTAAATCACACAGGGGATTGCTCCTCTTTCTCCCAAAGACCAGCTAGTGAAATCAGTTTGCTTTTTTTATGCTAATAAAAAACCAAACATGCTAATATTTCCAGGGTGATAAATTTTTTTAGCATTTTTAATGATCTTCATTATTATTTTTCATCAAACTGGTATAAAGATTTAATTTTTGCTTAGCCTCATGGCCAACTTGTAAAGAATTATATTCATAATTACATCAAGCTACAGTTGTTGTTAGGTACCTTCAAGACATGTATGACTCATAGCGACCGTATGGACAACTGTATGAACTGTGTCCTATGCTGTGCCATCTTCACAATCTCTCGGTTACTTGAGCCCATTGCTGCCATCAGTGTGTCAGTCCATCTGGTTGAGAGTCTTCCTTTCTTTTACTGACCCTTCATCTTTCCAAGCATGATGTCCTTTTCCAAGAAATTATGCTGTTGTCATGTGTCATTAAGTCACTTGCAATTCATAGCAACCCTATCTGCAACAGCCTGAAGCCTGCTCTATTTTGAACCAATGCAATTGTCTCTGACACACCTACCCCCACCACCCAAGTCACTGAGTCAATCCATCTCATCTAGTGTCTTCTTATCCTGCATTGTCCTTTCATCCTTACAAGCATGATGTCTCTTTCCAAGGACTGAACCCTCCTTGCAACATGCTCAATAAGACGGAGTTTCAAAATCCTCACCACCAAGGAGCAGCCTGGTTTCACAACCTCCAGAATGAAC
>NW_006402653.1:3213-4906 GCF_000299155.1 Elephantulus edwardii
TGGGTGTGTCAGAGGCAATGCGATTGGTACAGTATAGAGCAGGGTTTAGGGCTGTTGTACAGAGGGTCGCTATGAGTAGCAAGTGACTCGACGGCACATAACAACAACAACAACAACATAATATCCCTAGGACTACGGCCTTTTCTAAACCCAGCATACACATCTGTCAGTTCTCTGTTGATGTACGTTCTAGTCATTTTTAGATAATGTTCTGTAGAGTCTTGCTTGCATGTGATATCAATGATTTTGTTTGATAATTTCCTCATTCAGTGGGGTCACTCTCTTAAGAATGGAAACGAATATGGATCTCTTCCAGTCAGTTGGCCAGGTCATTGTTCTCCAGATTTCTTGGCCCAACCTAGTATGTGCATCCAGGGCAGCATCTCTATGTTGAAATATGTCAATTGGTATAACCTCAATTCCTGAGAACTTTTTTTTTTTTGCCAATTCCTTCAAAGCAGCTTGAACTTCCTCCTTCATCCTATGTTGTTTCAGGAAATTCTTCTGTGTCAGACAATTCTTTTTTCGTATAGTGACTCTGTGTACTCCTTCCACCTTCTTTTGATGTTTTCTGGATCATTCAACATTCTGCCTACAGCATCCTTAAGTATTGCAACTTGAGGCTTACATTTGTTCTTTAGTTCCTTCAGCTTAAGAAATGCTGAGCGAGTCCATCCCTTTTAATTTTCCAACTCCACCTCTTTGCACATTTCACTATAGTACTTTGCATTGTCTTTGTTACCCTTTGAAATCTTCTTTTCAGCTCTTTAACATCTTGATTTCTTCCCTTGGGCTTCTTGACACTCTAGTGGAATATTCAAAGTATCTTGTGACATCCATTTTGGTCTTTTCTTCTTCTTCCATGTTGTAATGATATTTTGCATTCTTTGTGGATAATATTCATGATATCCTCCCACAGCTCATTTTGTCTTTGCTCATTAGTATTCAAGGCTTTAATCCTTTTCCTGAGAATAAATCTTTGCTGGTCTTTAAATTCAGGAGGGATAGACTCAAGGCCAAGCTTTGGTTGTTGTGGATTTGGTTTTAATGATCTGATCAACACCTGGCCTAGTTTTCACAGCTGATATTGAGCTTCTCCACCGATTTTTCCCACATATGTAATCAATCTGATTCTTGTGTAAGCCAGAAGTTGAGGTCCATGTATATATTCACCATTTGTGCTTCTTATAAAATGGTATTTGCAATGAATAAATCATTGATTTTACAGAATTCTATCATTCTGTCTCAAGCCGCATTTCTATCACCAAGTCCATATTTTCCTACTATCAATTCTCCTTTACCAACTTTTGCATTCCAGTCATTTCAGTATTATTAGTGCATCCTGCTTACAAGTTAGATCTATTTCTGACAGCAGCAGTTGGTAGAAGACATCTATTTCTTCTTCTTCTAGTTGTTAGTGCATAAATTTGAATGATAGCGTGATAGTGGTATTAACAGGTCTTCTTTGTATGTGTATGGATATTATCCTGTCACTCACAACATTGCATTACAAGATGGAACTAAAAATGGTCATTTTAACTATGAATGCTCACCTTTTTATTTCCAGCATAGTAGATCATATGATTGTCCCATGCCAATCCATTTTATTTTGACAATGACTAGTATGTCAATGTTTATGCATTCCATTTTGTCCTTAGCAATCTCCAATTTTCCTACATTCATGTTTCTCACA
>NW_006402654.1:0-5030 GCF_000299155.1 Elephantulus edwardii
GGTGAAATTGGACTGTTCCTTGGAGGCAAGAATTCTGAAGCTCCATCTGACATATTTTTGCAATGTTGGAAGGAGTATCCAGTCCTTAAAGAGGAATATTATGCTTGGGAGAGAAAAGGCCAGTGCAGGAGGGGAAGACCCTCGATGAGATGGATTGATTCAGTGACTGGAGTATAATGGAGGTAGGTGTGTCAGGGACAATAAGGTTGGCTCAGGATAGAGCAGGGTTTAGGGCTGTTGTACATAGGATCTCTACTCATCACAGGAGACTTGATGGCACATAACATTCTAATATTTAAATAATACATCAAATAATTAATTTAAAACTAATTTAATAGTGCTAACAGAAGAATAAATTAAAGTTTTGTTTTGCTTACAGTAAAAGGTTTGTAGCCTAAGAAAATTGTAACTCTTCATAAACTAGAAAAAAATGTATTTTCATTTCAGGAAAGTAAACAACTTTGGAATATAGAATAAACTATTCTTTATGTTATTACGAATGAAATGTAATAATTCTTTCCCAATTAAAAAAAAGTACCTAATTTCTTTTGATCAAACTACCACAGCATGTCTTCCCTCCATCTCCCTGATAATACATTTATTTTCACTGTCTTTCTACTACTTCTTTGTTTTTTCTTGCTTTTATTTTTGTATTTTCACTTTTTTTTATACCTCTAATGTGAGGAATCAGGTCCTTGATCCTTTCTACTTTTCTGTCTTTCACTTGAAAATGCCATCTGCTGTCATAATTTAAACTATCATCTCCGCACGTACGTCTACCAGATTTATATCTCCAGTCCTGACCTTGTTGCTAAGCTAAACTCCCACTTCTCCAGCTTCTTGCTGGTGTCATGTCAGTTCCATTGTCGCCTTAAATTCAACATGTCCAAAAGGATTTATAATCATCCTCTAAGAATCTTACTCCTTTTGTTCACTTCTTACTCTGAGAAGGGGGAGAAAAAGAGCAGAATTCATTTTTTAAAAATGAGAGGGCTAAAGGATTATTTTTTAGTTAGATTACATAAATCTTCATAGATTGGCCATGAGCAGATGAGATAACATGCATTCCAAAAAAGAATTATGTTAAGCTTCCTTCTAATAATGAAACTTCATGAATTTTTACTGCTCATATATTTTTGCTAATTCTGTCAAAATGCTGTTTAAATTAATTTTGGTGGGTGAACAAAATATTTCTGTATATTGTGTATTCAAAATACTTATTACTCAGAACACCACAGAGCCAGTAAACTTGAATACCACATTTTAGGCCATCTGTATGAATTTCTAGAATCTGATTTTTACTAAGCAGATAGATGGATAGATTTTTGGGCACATCTGCTACAAACTTCAGACAACAAGAAGCCGAAAATAGTACATATACGTGAAGTCAGGGATGCTTTGGAAGTTTAAGAACATCACAGAGAAGAGCTGATCTCAAGATGGTATGCCCCGTGGAATCTGTTGAAACCTTGAGCAATTGGCTGATTTGATTTAGGGAAGTAGAAGTGAAGAATTCAGGCTTTAAACTTTTGGAAAGCTGTTTATAGAGAACATAAAGAATCAACAGAACCTCAAGTCCATGCACAATTTTAATTTTTTGGGAATTTGGTGAATTCTGGTACCACAAATAGTATAAAGCTAAACAACTTAAATGAAAAAGTACTGAAAAGCAGAGTGACATTTATCAGCAATGTGTAAAGACATTAGAGCTAGGAGAAGACCTAAAAATTATAACTCTTAGTTGAATAGTTCTAAAGAGTCAAAAGCAAACCCCCCAAAAAAAAACCTCTGTAGAATGAATGTTAGCAGGACTGAAATCCAAATTCAACCCAAACCAGTCATTGATGTAATTAAAGCGTAGATAAAATGTTTGTTTATTCACTCTTCATTGCTATCAAGTCAGAACAGGTGAATAACTGACCCTCTAGAAGGTTTCTGAGGCTGTGAATGGCAAGGCAGGAGATTTCCTTTTAACTAAAAGTAATTAATTATATCTACCACCTAGAATTATTGATATAAAATAAAATGTATATGTTGTTGTTATGTGCCATTGAGTTACTTGCAACTCATAGCAACCCTATGTACAGCAGCTCTGACCCCACTCTAATCCTGAGCAAACTTCACTGAACACACATACCCGCATTACCCTTGTCACTGAGTCAATCTGTCTCATCCAGGATTTTCCTCTCATGTGCTGCGCCTCCACCCTTCCAAGCATGATGTCTCTCTGTAATGACTTGTGCCTCCTTGAAACATGCCCAGATTATATTAGATGGAGCTTCAGAATCCTTGCCTTTAAGGAGCAGCCTGGTTTCACCCTCTCTCGCATGAATCTGTTTATTCTCCTAACAGTTCATGGTATATTCAATACTCTTTGGGCACTACATCTCAAATGCATCTATTCTTCTCCTATAATCCTAAATCATTGTCGAGCTTTCTGATGCATAGCAAGTAATTGCAAAGACCATGATCTGGATTAGGCATACCTTAGTTTCTAGACTAACTTCTTTGATCTTCAGTACTCTGGAGAAGTTCCTGACAACAGACTTTCCCAATGCTATTTGTCTTTTGATTTCCTAGCTGTTAGTACCAAGAATGTTGGTTGTGGATCAAAGCAAGCTGAAGCTGTTAACAATCTTGATCTCTTACCCATCTGTCTTGATGCTGCCAATAGGACCAGTGGTGAGAATCTTTGTTTTCTTGATGTTGACCTTCAATCCATACTGAAGGCCACAGTCCTTGACCCTCCACAGCAAGCGCTTCAGGTCCTCCTCAGTTTCAGCAAACAAGGTTGTGTCGTCTACATAACGCAGATTGTTGATAAGTCTTCCTTCAATCCTTATGGCACATTCCTCCTCAAAGAGCCCAGCCTCCTGGATTGGTTTATTCCACATATAGATTGAAAAGATATGGAGATAGGATGCATCCCTGGTGTACACCTTTCCTGATCTTGAACCACATAGTGTTTTCTTGCTCTGTTCTGATGACTGCCTCCAGGTCCAAGTGTTGTTGTTATGTACCGTTGAGTCTCTTGTGACTCATAGTGACCTTATGTACAACAGCTCTAAACTCTGCTCTGTCCTGTACCATTCTCATTGTCTCCGACACACTCATCCCGATTACCCCAGTCACCGAATCAATCCATCTCCCAGAGGGCCTTCCCCTCCTGTGCCTGCCCTCCACCCTCCCAAGCATGATGTCCCTCTCCAAGGACCGGTCCCTCCTTTAAAACATGACCAAAGTATGTCAGACGAAGCCTCAAAAACCTTGCCTCCAAGGAGCAGCCCAGTTTAACCCTCTCCAGGATGAATCTGTTTGTTTCCTTAACAGTCCATGGCACTCTCAGCACTCTTATCCAACACCAAAGCTCAAAAACATCAATTCTCCTTCTATCCTCCTTGGTCATTGTCCAGCTCTCTAATGCATAACAAGTGATTACAAAGACCATGGCCTATACCAGATGCACCTTAGTCTCCAGAGACACATCATTGCTCTTGTCCCTAACAGCAGACTTTCCCATCGCAATGTGTCTTTTAATTTCCTGGCTGCTGGTGCCAAGAGTGTTGATTGTGGAGCCAAGCAGTCTAAAGCTGTGAACAACCTCAGTCTCTTCACCATCCATCCTGTTGCTGCCAGTTGGTCCAGTGGTGAGAATCTTTGTCTTCTTGACATTGAGCCTCAATCCGTATTCAAGGCTACAGTCCCTGACTCTCAGTAGCAAGCGCTTCAGGTCCTCCTCAGATTCAGCAAGCAGGGTTGTATCATCTGCATAACGCGGATTGTTGATAGATCTTCCACCAATCCTGATGCCACATTTCTCCTCATAAAGCCCAGCCTCCTGGATGGTCTGTTCTACATACAGCTTGAAAAGGTATGGAGACAAGACACATCCCTCATGTATGCCCTTCCCAATTTTGAACCATGCAGTGTTACCCTGCTCTGTTCTGACAACTGCCTCTTGGTTCAAGTGTAAGTTTCACATTAGTATAGGTTTTGCATAAGCATGATCAAATGTTCTTGGATTCCTGTCATTCTCTGAGTTAGCCACATGTATATAATTATATTAATTATTTTTAAAAAAACAATACGTCAAAGGAGAGGTGTGGCCTTTGGATTAGCAGTCCATCTCCCTGTATACTAGGCCACCAGCACTCCCTACAAAGAAAATGTAAAGGGACATAAGTCTTCATAATTATTCAAGGAAAATGTAATCACCTAGCACAATGTTGTTATGTCCTGTTGAGGAGAAGCTGACCCTCCAGTTGGTTCATAAGGACAGTAAATCATCAGGGAAGAGATTTTTGCCCACCTTTATTTGAGATGATGGTGGATTCGCCTGTGTTGCAGGGCAACTCAGCAAGTTGTTTTTATAAGTACATTTTTTTTTAACCTAACTGTTACTTCTTCAATGTGTTGATGTCATTAATTGTATGTCGCTAAGTCAGAACAAACTCCTAGTGGACCCTCCAGTGGATTTTCAGAGGCAGTAAATCACAAGGAGAATATTGTCCACCCTCCTCCCATAGAGCAGCTGGTGGATTCAAACTACATACCTTTGGGATTAGCGCACATCTTCTTACCACTAGGCCACGAGAGCTCCCTTCTTCAATATGCTGCTGCTGCTGTTGTTGTTGTTGTTGTTGCTGCTGCTGTTATATGCCTGCCTTATTCTGAGCCAGTCTCACTGACTCCAACACACTCACCCAGTTACTGTACAAATCCATCTCATCCAGGATCGTCCTTTACTGTGCTGTCCCTTCATCCTTCCGAGCATGATGTCCTTCTCTAAGATCCAGACCCTCCTGGCCATGTGCCCCAAATATTTGAAATAGAGCTTCAAAATCTTAACATCAAATAAGAGATTGGTTTCACCCTCTCTTAGATAGATCTTTTTGTTCTCTTGATGGTCAATGATATGTTCGATACTCTTTTCTCAGGAACACAACTCAAAGGAATTAATATAGAGATCATCTTTTATTCATTCTCAAAATAGAAGGAAATACAATGTAAGTATAGAATGTGCATTAACA
>NW_006402655.1:0-1771 GCF_000299155.1 Elephantulus edwardii
ATCTTTGCCTTCAAGGAGTAGCCTGGTTTAACCCTCTCCAGGATGAATCTGTTTGTTTTCTTGGCAGTCCATGGTACATTCAATACTCTTCTCCAGCACATTAAAAAAATTTCCCCCCATTTTTAAAATGGGTTTTGTACAGTCATTCATCTACATTGTGTTTTATGTAATTATTATTGATCAATGCCTTTTGTTACCTTGTCATAACAAATCCCCAATGCATAAGACCTTTTCCTTCACTCCCCCACCATCCGTCTTTTCATCTCAGCTCTCCTTGTGGGGTCCCTCCCACTCTCTTTCCTTTTATTTGTCACCTTCCTCCTTTCCCCCCTCCTATTTTGAATAATTCCATATTCCGATTTTATTTGTTAATTCCAACGGTTGCATTGCCCTTTCATTGACCTTTCCCAGGATCATTCTTCCTTGTCCTGAAACTTAGTGTTCATTCACTGTATATTTCTGCTCTCCTGATTCCTGCCTGCCCCACTAGTCATGCTATTTTCATAGTCACAGTTGAATGCAGTATTTGTCCTTTGTGACTGAGTTATTGGACCCAACATAATGTCCTCTAGACACAACTATGTTATGTAGTATTTTACAAATTCCTTGTTCTTTAGAGTGCTGCATAGTATTCCACTGTGTGAATGTACCACAGTTTCTCTATCCATTGTTTGTTGATGGACATTTGGACTGTTTCCATCTTCTTGCTATTGTGAATTTTTTTTTACTAGTTTATTTACAAAATTCTAATACAAATTCAAACAAATTCTTTCAATTTCCCTCAACCCCCCACCCAACAAATTGTACAACCCAATGATTAATCTCCTCTACCACCTACACATCCACATCCCTCTCGGCTTGTAGCCTCTCCCACCCTTCCTGGATCCTTATACTCATTCTACAATAACGGTCTTATACAATATTTATCCTTGTGGGACTGAGATAGTTCACTTAGCATAATGCTCTCCAGTCTCTCCCAAGTTAGGTGATATTTTACAAAGTTATTGCTCCTGTGTGCTGCATACTATTCCATTGTGTGAATGTACCTTAATTTCTCAATCCATTCGTTTGTATTGTGCCTTTTAAAAGGCACTTTTATTTGATAAGAGTCACTACTAACTGTGCATTTACTTTCTAGAGGAGCTCGTCATTCAGGAGAGAAAGTGCTTAGCTGCTGTGGTGTGAACGCAGTCATGGCGACGTTCTGCAGTCATGATTCCTCAGGGGTTGATGCAATCAGACTCTGAAAAGGGACTCCATTGAGTGACTAGGGCACAGTGACCTCCCTAAGTTCAGGCTGTTTATTGGAAACAGGCAGAAGATGGACAGGAAGTATTTATAGGCAAGAGTATAATCGTCTAGTCCCTACAAAGAAAGTGATGTTGACTATGTATGTGTGAAAACCCACTGGGAGGAAGGATAGCTTTGAGTTGGTTCTGAATTGACAACGCATGATAACAACAACAACAACATAGTATAAAATTAGAGACCTCTCCAAATTATTGAGGAGCAATGATGTCAGTTTGAGGACTAAGATGTGCTTGATTCAGGCCATGGTCTTTTCAATCACATAAGGATGACAGAAGTAGAATTGATGCTTTTGAAGTGTGGTGTTGGAGAAGAGTCCCATGAACTGAGTGTTCCATGAACTGCCAAAAGAACAAATAGATTGGTCTTGGGAAATGTGCAGCCAGAGGGCTCCTTGGAGGCAAAGACCATAAAGTTTGGGCTTTATAAAATTTTTTTTATTATTTTAATGAACATTTACAGA
>NW_006402655.1:2321-4793 GCF_000299155.1 Elephantulus edwardii
ATGGTATCTCTATTTGCAACTTTTTGAGAAAGCGCCATACTGCCTTCCATAGTGGTTGCACCATTTTACACTCCCACCAACAGTGAAAAAGAGTTTCAGTTTCTCCACAACCTTACCAGCATTTGTTGCTTGCTGTTCTGTTAAATTTTGCTATTCTGACTGGTGTGATGATATTCCATAGTTGATTTTATTTGCATCTCTCTTAGAGCTAGGGATTTTGAACATGTCTTCATGTGCTTGTTAGCCATCTGAACGTCTTCTTTGGTGAAGTGTCTGTTCATATCCTGTGCCCATTTTTCTATTGGATTATTTACCTTTATCTTGTTGTGGTGCTCAAGTATTTCATAAATTCTGAATATAAGTCCCTTATCTCATATGTCATTACTAAATACTTTTTCCCAGTCTGTGGCTTCCCTTTTTATCCTGTTGGATAAGTTTTTGGATGTGTATAGGGATTCAATTCTTAGAAGGTCCAATTCTTCTGTTTTGTCTTCTCCTGGTTGTAGGTAAGATGATAAAAGTTTTACCTTACATACGTTGGCATGTTGCTAGGAGAGGTTATTCTTGGAGAAGCACATCATGCTTGGAAAGGTGGATTGGCAATGAAGGAGAGGAAGAGTTTCAATAAGGTGGACTGACGCAGTGACTGCAGCAATCGGCTTGAGTGTATCAGGGGTTGTGAGGATGACACAGGAATAGGATAGGGTTTAGATCTGTAGTTCATAAGGTCATTGCGAATCCTACTTGACTTGACAGCACCCAACAAAAACAAGTACACACACATAAACACACACAAGCACAAAGAGCTCTGGTAGCCTAGTGGTAAGAAAGTGCATTGCAATCCCAAAGGCATGCAGTTCACATCTACCAGTTGCTATACTGGAGAAAGATGGGAAATCTCTTTCCATGTGACTTATGCCTCTGAAAATTGCCTGGAGAGTCAGCTCTAAGTTGGTTTTGACTCAGTGACACAACAACAGTCATTGTTATGTGCTGGTGAGTAGCAACCCTGCACACAATAGCTCTGAACTCTGTCCTATCTTGAGCCAATCTCACTGTCTCCAACATATCTGCTCATATTTCCCCAGTCACTGTGTCAATCCATCTCATCTCAGGTCTTCCTTGTTTGCACTGTCCCTCCACCCTTCCAAGCATGATGTTCTTCTCCAAGGGCTGGTCCCTCCTGGCAACATGCCCAAAGTATGTGAGATGGAACGTCAGAATCCCTGCTTCTAGAGAGCCAGTTGGTTTCACCCTTTCCAGAACAGACTTGCTTGTTTTCTTGGCAGTATTTGGTAGGTTCAATACTCTTCTCCTTATCACAAGTCAAAGGCATTGATTCTTCTGTCATTATTATTCATTGTCTAGCTCTCTTCATAGGAAGTAATTGCAAAGACCATGACCTGAATCAAGCACACCTTAGTCTCTAGACTGACATCTTTGCACTTCAGCTCTCAGGAGAGGTTCCTTACAGCTGACTTTTAAAATCTGATTTGCCTTTTGATTTCATGGCTACTGGTTTCAAGAGTGTTGATTGTGAACCTGAGTAAGCTCAAATTTTGACAGTCTCAATTTCTTCTCTATCTATCATGATGCTGCCAACTGGCCCAGCGGTGAGAATCTTTGTTTTCTTGATACTGAGCTTCAGTCCATAATGAAGACTGCAGTTCTTGGCTGTCTGCAAAAGATGCTTCAGGCCATCATCAGTTTTTGCGAGCAAAATGCAAGTTGTTGTTGAGTATTCCTCCAATTATAATGCCATATCCCTCCATATAAAGACCAGCCTCCAGAATAATCTGTTCCACGTATAGATTGAAAAGCTTTGGAGATAGAAAGGATGTATCCATGATATACTCCTTTCTTGATTTTGAACCATGCGGTGTCTCCTTGCTCCGTTCTGATGACTGTTTCCTGGTTCAAGCATAGGTTTCACATCAGCACAATCAGGTGTTCTGGGATTCCCTTTCTTCTCAAGGTTAAGCACAGTTTGCTGTGATCCACACAGTCAAATGTCTTTACATAGTCAATGAAACACAGATAGACATTATTCTAGCATTCTGTGCTTTCAGCCAATATCTGCCTGACATCGGCAGTGATGTCTCTAGTGCGATGGTCTCTTCTAAACCCAGCCTGTATTTCTGGTAGTTGTTTGTTGACGTACTGTATCAGTCATTTTTTTTTTTTTAAATCTTGAGAAAGATTTTGCTTGTGTGAGATATTAGTGATAATGTTTGACTATTTCTATACTGTATTGGATCACCCTATTTTGGAGGAGGAATAAACATAGACTTTTTCCAGTAAGCTGACCAGGTGACTATCATCCAGATTTCTTGGCACAAGTTGATGAGCACATACAGGCCAGCATTTCTGAAATATATCAGTTGGCATGCTATCAATTCCTGGGGCCTTATATTTTGCCAATCTCTTTAAAGCAGCTGGAACTTCCTCCTTCATCATAATTGTCTTCTTGGC
>NW_006402656.1:0-3697 GCF_000299155.1 Elephantulus edwardii
GTAGAGAGAATAGTGCAACAATGAATGAATGGAAACCCAAAATCTCTGTAAATGTTTATGAAAATTAATAAAATATAGAAAAAAAAAGAAAATAGAAGGCATAAAAAAGTCACTTTATTAAAAAGAATTAGTCAACATTAAAAACATTTCAGGAAGTAGACTACAAAATAATAGTAATGAAAAAAACAACAACAAAACAACACCTTCAAGCTGCACTGTGAAGGCATGGATATAAATCAAGGCCCCAAGAATTGATGGAATACCGGTTGACATGTTTGAAAAAACAGATGTAACCATTGATATATTTACTAGTGAACACCTGGTCATGTAGTCACCTGGTCAACTTCCCGAAAGAGATCCGTATTTGTTCCCAATTAAAAAAAAACCCAAAAAACAAAAAAAAACGATTCAGTAGAATGTGGAAAGTATTGGACAATATCATTAATATTACAAGAAGCAAAATAATTGTTAAGAATAATTTTTTAAATTTTATAGTTTAATTGGGAATTTAAAGAAAGTTTTCAGAAAAGTTGGATTTCAATTCATTCATCGTTGCACTTTTTTCCTCCCTCCCCCTGCCTTTCACATCCCCCCTTCAATTTCTTTTTTAAAAAGCATTTGTTGCTGCACAATTTCCTCCTTCCTCCTTTTCCCTCTACCTTTCCCAGTCCTGTTTGTAATGGTGCTTGCTGCAGAGGGTCAAGGATTGCAGTCTCCAATATGGATTGGGGCTCAATGTCAAGAAGACAAAGGTTCTCACTACTGGACCAATTGGTAGCATCAGTATGGATGATGAAGAGATTGAGATTGTTCACAGCTTTAGTTTGCTTGGCTCCACAGTCAACACTCTCGGAACCAGTAGCCAGGAAATTAGAAGACATATTGCCATGGGAAAGTCTGCTATTAGGGACCTCTCCAAAGTACTGAAGAGCAATGGTGTCTCTTTGGAGACTAAGGTGTGTCTGATACAGGCCATGGTCTTTGCTATCACTTGTTATGCACCAGAGAGTTGGACAATGACCAAGGAGGATAGAAGGAAGATTGATGCCTTTGAGCTGTGGTGCTGGAGAAGAGTCTTGAGGGTACCATGGACTCCTAGGCAAACAAACAGATTCATCGTGGAAAGGGTCAAACCGGGCTGCTCCTTCAAGGCAAGGATTCTAAGGCTCCGTCTATTCAAGGAGGGAAAGGTCCTTGGGGAGGGACATCATGCTTGGGAGGGTGGAGGGACAGCGCAGAAGGGGAAGGCTCCCTATGAGGTGGATTGATTCAGTGACTGGGGTAATTGAGATGGGTGTATCAGAGACAGTGCGACTGGCACAGGACAGAGCAGAGTTTAGGGCTGTTGTACATAGGGTCACTATGAGTCGCAAGCAACTCGACAGCACATAACAACAACAAAACAACAATGCTTTTCTCCATAATCTTTTCCAATATAGTATTTATTATCTAGCCACTCTTTTCCTATTCTCCTCCCAATCCCACATGTCAGTCCTGCTTCTTAACAGTGGTTTAAGGCAGTATTTGTCATGTTTATTGCTGCAATATTCACAATAGCAAAGAGATGGAAACGACCTAAGTGTCCATCAACAAGCAAATAGAAAAACAATGGTGTATTCACACAATCATGCCTCTGGAAACTATGAACTTTGATAAATGACTATAGTTACGGAAAGGCTTCACGCCTTTTGGTCATAGGATCACTATGAGTCATGCTTATCTTGACAGCAATCAACAACAACAGCAAAAAAAATTCACATAAAAATAATGAACTTGTGAGCTGGAAGCAGCTGGAAGCCACCACCAGCTGGAGGCTGCCACCGGCCAGAAGCCACCTATAGCCGAGCTGGGAAGAGCAACAGTTGGCCAGCCACTGAAGTATTCCAGAGGAGCAAACACCGTGTCCTCACGGTGGTAGTGTCCAAGCCCTGTGCTCCTTTGCCCCCCAGTCCCTTGCTTTCCCCTCCTTTCTCTGCACTCCCCCCCACCACCTTGCAGCTCCACAACCACGCACCTCAGTCTCCGCTACAGCTCTGTGACCTCAGGGCACCACTGCAGATCCAACCATCACCCTGAGCTATCAGCCTAGCTGCTGTGGAACTAATCTGACAGGAGAAAGGCTGGTAGGATCCTGGCTGGGTTTACTGGGGCATTGCTGATTACCTGGGAGAGCACCTAAGGGCATGCCCACTGGTGGGGAATTTGGCCGAGCTCTCTTGGGTTACACCAGCTGCCCAAAATGAGCAAGCCAACTGGCTTCTGTGGACTCTGCAGAGCATCCAGAGGCTAGTGGGTCGGTAGGAATTTGACCTTGAATTTTTGGATCCTGTTGGATTCAGGACTCTGTTGGAGCAGGGGCTGTTGTGTGAGGGCACCTGCGTAAGTGCCACCAGACAGGGAATCTGAGAAAACCATTGAGTAGGAAACAGACAGCAGGAATTTGAGTAGGGACCCCAATCGTGAGCACACTGAGACAGCAGAGGTTTGAGCAAGGTCCCCCAAGTGTTTGACCTGCCCCTGTGATCACCCCAACACTTTGCCTGCCTCACCCCATTTGGCTTCACACCAGTGCCTACACGTCTGGACAATCCACTTACCTCTAATTGGGAGCACCTTGACCTGTCTTACCAACAAGAGATTGCCCTAGCAGGCTCTGAACTGACATTTCTCTGAAGTCAGAAATTCAGAGACATGCACAAGTTTGGTAGCTGCCCAGCTGATCTCAAGAGCTTTGTCTTCAGATCAAGAACAGATCAATGTCTTGAAGAAAGCAAACTATCCCACACAATACACAAGAGCAAAGCAAGATGTCACTCACAAAGGATGACACAGTATCAGTGTATTCCCTGAAGCCAGAAAGTTTCATGGAACTTTCTGACACAGAATTTAAAAGAGGAGTGACTGAATATATCCAATAGATGAAAGAAAAAATTAATGAATTACATGATACTACAAGCAAAGACCAGGAGAAGCTAAAAAAACCCAAACAAACAACAATGCAGAACACTGCAAAGAAAGCAAACGAGGCATTAGTGGCACTGGAAAAACAAGAATCCACCATTCAAAATATAAAGTCCAATGTTTCAGAGGCTGTCAACACGATGGAGGGACATATGAGCAGAGTTGATGAGATGGAAAACAGAATCAGTGAAATTGAAGACAAAATTGTCACCACTGATCTGCTAGAGCAAAAAGCAGACTCAAAAAAGAAGGAAAAAGAAGAAAACCTAAGAATAATGTGAGACGCCATCAAGAAAAATAACATGTGCATCATTGGAATCTCAGAAAAGGAAGAAGAAAGTAAAGGCACTGAAAAAGTTGCGGAAGAATTACTAGAGGAAAGCTTCCCAGGCATAATGAAGAATGAGAGAATATGTATTCAGGAAGCTCAGCGAACACCATGTAGATTAGACACCAAAAGAAAAACATCAAGGCATATCATAGTTAAATTTGCCAGAACCAAAGATAAGGAGAGAATCCTGAAAGCAGCAAAGGAGAAACAAAGAGTTACCTATAAGGGAGAACAGATAAGATTAAGTGCCGATTTCTCAGCAAAAAACATGCAGGCAAGAAGAGAGTGGAAGGACATATATCAAACACTCAAAGAACACAACTGTCAACCAAGAATACTGTACTCAGCAAAATTATCCATCAAATATGAAGGACAGATCAAGATGTTCCCAGAAAAGCAGAACCT
>NW_006402656.1:4235-4844 GCF_000299155.1 Elephantulus edwardii
AAAGACCAGCAAAATACATAAAACAAACATTAACAAAACTGAAAAAGAAAATAGACAGCACTACTACAGTGCTGGGAGACTTCAAAACACCCCTCTCAAGAAAAGATAGAACTACCCGAAAAAACTCAACAGAGATATTGAAGAATTAAATAACACAATAAACCAACTTGATCTCATAGATATCTATAGACTAATGCACCCCAGAAAAGCACAGTATACCTTCTTCTCCAATGTGCATGGAACATTCTCTAGAATAGGTCACATTCTAGATCACAAGGCAAGCATCAATAAATTAAAAAACATAGAAATAATACAAACCATCTTGTCAGATCATAATGCTACAAAACTAGAAATTAATAATAGGATGACAAAGGGGAAAGAACCCATACATTTGGAAGCAGAACAACACCTTGCTTGAACATGACTGGGTAGTAGAAGAAATAAAAAATGAAATTTAAAAGTTTCTTGAAAATAATGGCAATGAAAACACCACTTGCCAAAACCTCTGGGAAAGAGCCAAAGCAGTAATCAGAGGTCAATTTACAGCAATAAGCAAACACATCAAAAGACAGGAAAAACAGACTATTGACTCTCTAACCCAATATCTCC
>NW_006402657.1:0-4984 GCF_000299155.1 Elephantulus edwardii
GATTTAGTCAGGAAGCTGCAGCCAACACTGCTCTGTCCCTGGGAGCGAGGCTAGCCAGCCTGGGCCTAGGGTTTGAACCAGCAGGCAGCCTTAAGCCAAAAGGCAGCTAGCTGGGAGAGGAAGCGCCCATGTTGTTCCTGGTTGGCTCCTCTCAGGGTCTTGGGAAATTCTCCATGGTGGTGTGAGCACAGGAATCACGGCAAGCTTTTGGAGTCGACTGCTTTTCTAGAAATGTGTTTGTTACGTGCAGGTTTGCTCTGTCCCCGGGAACGAGGCTAGCCAGCCTGGGCCTAGGGTTTGAACCAGGAGGCAGCCTTAAGTCAAAAGAGCCTGAGGGCCAAATTGTTTTCAAATTGTTTTCCTGTCAAATGTTCCTCTAGGTGGTATAGCACTGGTCTGTGCATTGCTGTACAGAGGTACTCATGGTTGCTGTGATGCTGAAGCCTGTGACAGTGATGTGCCAATCGTGGTAATGGGTATCCATGGTTGACAGTCTTGGCTGGAACTACCATATAGCCAGTTGAAATATGAAGAAACTGTTAAGGAAGTAGCACTTCCATTAAGAAAATTTGCTACAACTTTGTGCCAGTTTCTGATTGGAATGGTGACAACATGTTGGAGCCAACTACTAAAATGCTGTGGCTCAAGAGATGGAAAGAAAAGGATGAGAGTGCCAGTGGAACCACACTGCTTGAAGCTTTGGGTTGCATCCTGCCACCAAATCGTCCAATTGACAAGCCCTGGCATCTGCCTCTGCAGGATACCTACAAGATTGGTGGTGTTGGTACTGTCTCTGAGGGCAGATACCGGTGTTCTCCAGCCTGGTATGGTGGTCACATTTGCCCCAATCAATGTTACCTTTGAGATAAAGTTTTTTGCAATGCACCATGAGGCTTGAGTGAAGCTCTGCCTGGTGACAATTCTGGCTTTAACATTAAGAATGTCTCAGTGAGCTCAGTGGCCTAGTGGCAAGAAGCTGCACTGCAATCCCAGAGGTAAGTGGTTCAAATCCATCAGATGCTCTGCTGGAGGAGGGACAATTCCCTCCTGTACCAATCGGATCCAAATTGATAGTCCACACACAAAAAAATAAAGTCTCTGTGAAAAATGTATGGCAATGTGACTGGTGACAGCAAAAATGACCCACCAATGGAAGCAGCTGGTTTCAATGTTCATGTAATCATCTTGAACCATCCTGACCAAATCAGTGCTGATTATGACCTGTGCTGGACTGCAATACAACTCACATTGCTTGCAAGTTTGCTGAGCTCAAAGAGAAGATCGATCACCGTTCCGTTAAGAAGCTAGAAAATGGCCCCAAATTCATGAAGTGTGGTGATGCTATCATTGCTGATATGAATCCTGGCAAGCTCATGTGTGTGGAGAGCTGCTCCGACTAATGTCTTCTGAATCGTCTTGCTGTCTGTGACATGAGGTAGACAGTTGCTGTGGGTATCATCAAAACAGTAGACAATAACGCTGCTGGAGCTGGCAGGGTCATCAAGTCTGCTCACAAAGCTCAAAAGGCTGAATGAATGTTACACATAATACCTGCCACCCAGTCTTAATTACTGAGGGAAGAACAATCTCAGAACTGTTTGTCTCAATTGACCATTTAGGTTTAATAGTAAAAGACTGGTTAATGATAACAATGCATTGTACAAACTTCAGAACTAAAAGAATAATTTGTAGACCATTTGTTTTCTTTTTCATGTGGCAACTTAAAAGCCATTTGTTTTTTAAAAAATCAGCATTTCTTAAATGGAAACAGTTTGACCAAAAATTTGCCACAGAATTGTGAGACCCATAAAAGAAAAGTTTAATGAGAAACAAAAATAAAGGCCTTTCTGGTTTTAACCAAGATCCATTTGACATAAGCAATGGTATCCCTCACTCCACTGCCTCTTCTGAATCTAGCTTGAATATCTAGGAGGCTCTTGTTATGTTTTCTAATAATCTTCAGCAAGACGTTGTTGTTGTTGTTGTTGTTGTTGTTGTTGTTGTTGTTGTTATGTGCCGTCGAGTTACATGCGACTCACAGCAACCCTATGTAAACAGCCCGAAACGGCTCTGTCCCATGCCAATCCCACTGTCTCCAATACACCCATCGCGATTACCCCAGTCACTGAATCAATCCACGTCATAGAGGGCCTTCCTCTCCTGTGCTGTCGCTTCACCCTCTCAAACATGATGTCCTTCTCCAAGGACCATTCCCTCCTTACAACATGTCCAAAGTATGTCAGATGAAGCCTCAGAATCCTTGCCTCCAAGGACCCGCCCGGTTTAACCCTCTCCAGGATGAACCTGTTTGTTTTATTAGCAATCCATAGTACATTCAATACTCTTCTCCAGCACCACAGCTCAAAGGCATCAATTCTCCTTCTATCCTCCCTAGTCACTGTATAACTCTCTGACGCATAACAAGTGATTGCAAAGACCATGGCCTGTATCAGATGCCCCTTAGTCTCCAGAGAGACACCACTGCTCTTCAGTACTTTGAAGAGGTCCCTAACAGCAGACTTTCCCATCGCAATATGTCTTTTAATATCCTGGCTGCTGGTGCCAAGAGTGTTGACTGTGGAGCCAAGCAAACTAAAGCTGTGAACAATCTCAATCTCTTCACCATCCATCCTGATGCTGTCAATTGGTCCAGTGGTAAGAATCTCTGTCTTGACATTGAGCCTCAATCCATATTGAAGACTGCAGTCCTTGATCCTCAGCAGCAAGTGCTTCAGGTCCTCCTCATTTTCAGCAAGCAGGGTTGTGCCATCTGAATAATGCAAACTGTTGATAGATCGTCCACCAATCCTAACCCCACATTTCTCCTCATAGAGCCCAGCCTCCCAGATAATATGTTCTGCATACAGGTTGAAAAGGTACGGAGACAGGATACATCCCTGGCATACGCTCTTCCCAATTTTGAACCATGCAGCGTTTCATTGCCTAACGACTAGGATGATCAAGTGTTCTGGGATTCCCATTCTTCTCAGAGTCAGCCACAGTTTGTTATAATCTACACAGTCAAATGCCTTTGCATTGTCAAACACAGACAGACATTCTTCTGGTATTCCCTGCTTTCAGCCAAGATCCATCTAACATCAGTTACAATGTCCCTAGTACCATGACCCCTTCTAAACCCAGTCTGGACTTCTGGCAGTTCTCTGCTGATGTGCTGTACCAGTAGTTTCTGGATGATCTTCAGTAGAATCTTGCTTGCATGTGAAATCAGTGATACTGTTCTAGTTTCCTCACTCTGTTGGGTCACCCTTTTTTGGGATGGAAACAACATTGATCTCTTCCAGTCAAGTGATTGTTCTCCAGATTTCTTGGCACAACTTGGTGAGCACATCCAGGACAGCATCTGTTAGCTGAAATATGTCAGTTGGTATACCATCTATTCCTGGGGCCTTATTTTTTGCTATTTCCTTCAAAGCTGCCTGAACTTCTTCCTTCATCACCATAGGCTCTTGCTCATATGTTGTTTCATTAAATTCTTCTGTATCTGCCAATTCCTTTTGATACAGTGACTCAGTATATTCTTTCCATCTTCTTTTAATACTCACTGGATCATTTAATATTCTGCTAAAGCATCCATGATTATAGCAACTCGAGGTTTGAATTTGAATTTCCTTGAGCTTAAGAAATGCTCAGCGTGTTCAGCCCTGATTTTCTGACTCCAGCTCCTTGCACATTTTGTTGCAATATTTTACTTTGTCATGCCATGCTGCCTTTTCAAATCTTATGTTCTTGAATTCTTCCTTCTTCTTTGGCTTCTCTGTGCTTTATTTGTGTATTAATTATATTGTCCAATAATTTCCACATTATACTGGATTATCTTGTTTTGGAATGGGAACAAATATGGTTCTCTTCTAGTCAGCTGACCAGGCAGCTTATTTTCAAATTTTCTGGCACATATTAGTGGGCAAGTCCAGAGCTGAATCTTGATGTTTGATGAAAATACGTCAACTGGTAATCTATCCATTCTTGCGGCCTTACTATTTACTAATGCCTTCAGGACAGTTTGAACTTCTTCCCTCAATATCAATGGTTCTTGATCACATGCTACTAAATTATTCCTATCTACCAATTCCTTTGGTACTGTGACTCTGTGTGTTCTTTCTGTCTCCGCCCACCCCCGTGCCCTGCACCACAAGAAAACGCATTTATCTCTTTTCTTTTTTAAAAAATTCACCTTCACTTGTATTCAAATATTGCCCAAATTTTCTTCACCATGTAACTTCTCTCCCCACTCCCTGCCATGGATCCAGACAGCTTTAAATAAACAAACAATAAAATACTGGCTTAGATACTACACAGACTGACAACCCAAACAGCAGCAACAAACAACTGAAGCCCCCCTTTTTTCATCAGTCCCAAACACTGTGAAAATGACAGAAGACAAGGCTGGCTTTGTCATTTTTATGACAAGGACATACATTCAGCTCAGAGGGACTCTGGTGACAGACTTTCTAAACAAGGGCTCCCTGGTCAGGCCTAGTGTCCTGTAACCAACACCCCCTTCAAGCCAAACACCAAACAAATCCCAGCAAAGTCTTCCTGAGATGACAGAAAAGGCCACCTGGGACTTGTGCAGCCTCTGGGCCAGTTTCTATCTTAACGATCCCTATCCTGGAGGTCCTCAGAAAGAACAAGGCAGCAGCCATCTTGGCTCCAGGGATGGGTAGCCTTTTTCTTAAGAGTCTCTTTCCTACTACAGCAGTGTAGTAGGATTTGAAATCAGGGAGTGAGATACCTCCTACTGTTCTTCTATTCTAAGGAGTGCTTTGCTTATTCGGGGCTTTTTTCCATTCCATACGAAATTGGAGATTGCCTTTTCCATCTCCTTGAAGAATGGGATTGGGTATTTGTATTGGGATTGCATTATATGTGTAAATTGCTTTTGGTAGTATTGCCATTTTCACAACATTGAGTCTTCCTATCCATGAGCAAGGGATATTCTTCCACTTTTCAAGATCTCTTTTTG
>NW_006402658.1:0-4936 GCF_000299155.1 Elephantulus edwardii
TGCAGTGTTCCCTTGCTCTGTTTGGACAACTGCTTCTTGGTCTAGGTAGAGGTTTCGCGTGAGCACAAAGAAGTGTTCAGGGATTCCCATTCTTCTCCGTGTTAGCTGTAATTTGTTACAATCCACACAGTCATCTGCCTGGGTTCTGTACGTCGTAACCCGTAATGGGTTGCATAGTCCATAAAACACAACACGACATATTCCTGGTATTCTCTGCTTGATTCAGCCAAGAGCCATCTGACATCAGCATCATTGCGAGGCCTCTTCTGAATCCAGCCTGAATTTCTGGTAGTTCCCCATTGATGTACTGTTCCAGCCATTTTTCAACACTCTTCGGCAAGAGTCTACTTGCAAGTGAGATTGGTTAATGTTGGAGGAGAATTTCTGCACTCTGTTGCATCAGGCTTTTTTAGGAATGAGTCCAAATAATGGATTTCGTCCGGTTGGTTGGGCTGGTAGCTGTCTCCCAGATTTGTTGGCATAAGCTAGTGAGCATGCCAAGGGCTGCATCTGTTTGTTGAAAACACCTGTGCTGGCATTCCATCAATTCCTGGGGCCTTAATTTTTGCCAGTGCCTTCAGTGCAGCTTGACATTCTATTTTGTTCATTACCATTGGTCCTTGCTCATTGGTTCTGTGTTGACCAGTTCTTTTGGGGAGATCAAAAGACTCCCTCCAAGGTCTTAAATGAGTAAAACCCTTTACCTCTGAGAAACACAGCTTTCAAGGGAGACAAGAAGAGGAGCCCCTGAGGACCTGCCTAGGGGGAGCAGACAAGGCAGACACAGGGACCATTGTGGGGTGGGGGGGAGAGGGGCGCTCTGAGGAGAGATGTATCTGCATCAGTCTAATGGGGGTGGAGGTGCAAGGGGGGATGAGGGGGGGCGGGCAGAAAGGGCATCTGTTTGGAGGACATTACCGTTCCTAACCTGAGCGAGTGCTCAGTGGACATTGGCCTGTGGCTGCTTTTGGATTGAAGCCCATCATCTTGCATAACCACTGGGTGAGTTTTTGGTTTTGTGTCAAAGGCTAGCCCCCCCCCCAACCACACACACACCCCCACCACCACCCCGTGCACCCGCAGAAGGTGTGGCTCCGCGGGGCGGGCGTGAGAGGAGAGGAGTTGGGCCAGCAGAAAAGGGTAGGTCGGTTCTCCATTCGGAAGCGTTGAGCGTTGGGGTCGTTTTCTCAGGTGAGGATGGACCCTCGCAGATGGCGCTGGAGGACCTGGCCATGTTCCGCGCTATTCCCAACTGCACGATTTTCTACCCAAGTGACGCGGTCTCCACAGAGCATTCCGTCTATCTGGCTGCCGGCACCACGGTACGTTGAAGGGGGGGCCGAGGGCTCAGCGCAAAAATGCTCGCAGGGCCCTGTCGCGGTTTGGGGGTGATGCTTGGCGTTTTCTCCCACCGTTTATTCTCCATATAAAAGGAATAGGATTCATTCTAGAGAAGCTGTGATGAGATTCTTCTGAAAAACATGACCACTACAGAGTATTGCGGCGCACGTCACACGCGAACGCATGGTCTGAATGTTGTCAGTCCTTCCCACGGTACAGAGAGCCACCGAGCAGCTCCTGAGCAGGAGGAGGGGGCCCGCGTCAGCCAGGGCTGCGCGCAGGAAGGGGGGGAGGCCGCCAGGGCTGCTGGACACAGGAAGCTCTGTCACAAAGGGTGGCCGTGACCCCGCAGCTGTGTGGTGCCGGTCTGCCCGCCTGCAGACCTGTCCTCTGAGAGACACCACCCTGTGTCCACAGAGGCTGTCTCTGCCCAAAACACCGGGGAAAGGACCGTGGAAGGCTACCGCACAGGGGCTCGCATCCCTGGCACTGGCCACCCCACAGAAGCAGCAGAGATTGAGCAGGTGCAGCTTCTGCCACGTCCTGCGAGGGCATCCAGCGGCCCTCCCAGTTCCCACCTGCACCTAGTTGCAAGGGGGCCTGCGGGAGGGGGCCTCGCCCTGCCTTGCCTCCCCCACCAGAGGGCTTTTGGGACAGAGGGCGAACGAGCCAACCCCTCTGACAGTCACCGGACCGATGCCACCCCCACGCCTGTGCCGACCCCGGGTAGCCCTCAGCACAGTTAGGAGGACTGGGCCAATGCCTGTTCTGACCACAGTTGTCAGCAGGTGCCATCGAGTCGGCCGAGACTCAGTCGAGTCGATTCCGTAGAGCTGCCCTGTAGGATCTTGATGTCCGTTAATAGTTGCATCTAGGAGGACCGGAAATCACCCACCAGCAGAGTGAGCATTTGCTCACTGGAGCTGTGAATCGGGTTGAGAAGCCTGTGGTGAGCTGTGTGAAATACTCTGCACTTGGCACCGGCGTTGCTTTCTGGAAGGAGCCGAAAGGCCCACATGCCTCCCTGGGTTGCACTGTGTGGTGTGGAATCTGCTGGGGACAAAGGCGAATGCTCTCCCCTGGTGTGGGCAGACAAAGCCCTGTTTCCGAGTGTCCTTCCAGCGGGCAGCTGGTTAAACAGGCTGTGGGCTGAAGGCCCCCAGCTAAGTGAAGGAAGCCAGCAGAGAAGGGTCTGTGCAGTCCAAAGTTCCAGGACCCCTGACCTGGAGACGCGCACACAGGTCGCAGAGCTGGACAGCAAGCAGGGGTGTGGGCGCTGTGAGAGGCGGGCAGGAGCAGCATGTCCTGGGGGACCACTAGGGTATCAGTGATGTCTAACGAATAGACGGGATCAGCCCCGCCTGCCTTGTTCGAGGGTTTATTAGTTGTAAATTAATAGTCTGGCTTTCCTTTCTCCCCTAGGGAATGTGCTTCATCCGGACCAGCCGGCCAGAAACCGCAGTGATTTATGGCCCGGAGGAACGCTTCGAAGTCGGACAGGCCAAGGTGAGGGCTGAGTGCGAGGCACTGTCTGGTTCTGAGCCACGTGCCAGCAGCGCCAGGCAGTGGCGCCATCGAGCCAGGCTTTCCTCGTGACCCAGGCTTTGCCCTCTCCTCACTCGCTCTGGGGTTTTGTTTAAATAATCAGTTGTGACCTCTGGAGGGAGCCTTGTACCAGTTTTAGCTCGAATCAAGCTCTCCTCTATGCCAAACAGACAGAGCCTCTCTTTGGAGAGCTCCCAAAGCTGAGAGTCGTAACAGGTTGAAGGAAGACGCCTTGTGTTGGCCTCACCAATTTCTCACAGCCTCGAGTTGAACACAGTAACAGACACTCGTGCACGTGAAGGCTGGCGGTCAGGGGCTGGGTCCGCCGGTGTCAGGCCGAGAGTACAAGCAGCCCATTTCCTGTAGGCTGCAGTGTGTGTGGTGGTCCTCGGCCCTGCACGGCACGCGGCAGTTGAGGGGGCGAGTCTCGGGCAAGGGCCTGGTGGGTGCGTACGAGGCTCAGAAGGCAGGGACGGCAGCAGGGGGGCTCAGGGCAGGCAGCAGGGGGGGGGGGGCTCCCGATAGGAGTACTGTCAGCAGTGAGTCTGAAACCACAGGGAACTCCGTACGCAGGGGCAAGAGGAAGGATTCCGGGCACTTTCAGTGGGTTGCTTTGGGGAAGACAGCTGGTTGGGGAGACCCCAGGAACTGCATCCCTGCCTCTAGGTGGTTGGGAGCATGGGCCTTGGCTCCAGTCAGGCCCGGTGGCCGGTCTGGGCCCTCCCCTGCACAGTGTGGGAGCCCGAGGTTCCACTTCCTCACGTGCACAGTGGGCCCGACAGGAGATTGCTTGTCAGGTTCGATGCAGGGCACATGCCCTTCCCTGCTCACGGGCAGGGGCCCGCGTAATGCACTCTGGCTGGCTGCCTTTGTGGAAAGCAGGGCCTCTCTGCGAAAGGGCCAGAGGAGAACGTAGCGAGCTCATCCTGGAAGTGAAGAGCAGTGGGTGGATTTGTGAAGCAGAGGGTGGAGTGGCCATGCCCTTGTGTCAGAACACACCTCCCTCAGCCCCGTGCCGTGGAGTGTCATTGAGCGAGGGGTGACACTGTTGGGCTTGGGGGATGGTGGAGGAGTGGGATGCCTCCCCTTGAGCTGCAGTCAACAGAGCAGGGACCACAGACAGCCCTTTGTTCCCGGGTGCTGTACCAGGTCATCCGCCAGAGTGCCGACGACAAGGTGACGGTCATCGGAGCCGGGGTGACCCTCCACGAAGCCTTGGCAGCTGCCGATGAGCTTTCTAAACAAGGTCAGTTGGTTGCCGGGCTTGCGGCTGGGGTCTACCTCGCTGGTCTTTGGCTTTCCGTCCCCCATGTCTCCTGGGGTCTCCACGGGCTTCGTGGACTGCTGAGTTCTCTCTCTCCAGGCATTTCTGTCCGTGTCATTGACCTGTTTACTGTTAAACCCTTGGACGCCACCACCATCCTCTCCAGCGCCAGAGTCACCGGCGGCCACATCATCACTGTGGAGGACCACTACCCAGAAGGTGTGCACAGGCTGTGGGCCAAGTTTTGGAAGTCGTGCTGGCTGGAGGGAGGTGTCTGTCGTCTTGGACTGATTGGGGGCGAGTCATGTTCCTGCACCTCAGTGGCCTCCCCTCACACTTCTGCTCTCTGCGAGTGTACCAACTTGGGGGGTCTCTCTCACATCCCCTCGACTGGGTCCAGAAGGGCAGGGACCAGGCCTGTGTTGATCGTGTGTCCCCAGCTCTGCGGGGTGCCTGGTCCCTACGTAGGGCTTCCTCACTCTGCATTGTAGGCAGGATGTGCTTAGGGAACACTTAGCACTTGTGGGCAGGCAGAGTGCCCAGAGAATGCACCTGGGGAAAGGGGCGGAGGCCTGTGGGCCGGGAGGTCAGGGAATGTGGACAAGGAGAGGGCTGCTGTGGGTTCGTGGGGAAGGGGTCCCCAAGGGCAAACCTGTAGCCAGTGGTCAACTGGAAGGGCTCGGGGTGCACTTGGGGGCTCTGGTTGATGGCGGTGAAAGGGTTCCCAGCAGGAAGAGAGTGCGCACACTGTGTGTGTGTGTGTGTGTGTGTGTGTGTGTGTGTGTG
>NW_006402659.1:0-469 GCF_000299155.1 Elephantulus edwardii
CCCACATCTTCAGGTATCACATTGATACCCACTGACTCGCCTCTCACCCACCCCCTCCCGCCAGTTCGGAACCTTGGGACTGGCCAAGCTGCTGTACGCAGATGCAGTGGACGATGGGAGTGGATTTCAATCGGGACACACCCCTGTAGCTCTGACGCACGAGCCCCATCTCCAGGTATCGCATAGCTCCCCCTGACCCAGCTAGCACCCCCACCAACCCCACCAGATCTGAACTTTGGACTGGCCAAGGTGCTGTGCGTAGACGTAGTGGATGGTGGGAGTGGACTTGAATCGGGACACACCCCTGTAGCTCTGACCGACGACCCCCATCTTTAGGTTTCGTATTGCTCCCCCCTACCAGGCTCGCACCCCCAGCCAGCTCTGAGCTTTGGGACTGGCCAAGGTGCTGTGCGCATATGCAGTGGACAGTGGGAGCGGGCTTGACTCGAGGCACACCCCTGCAGCTCTG
>NW_006402659.1:1121-2338 GCF_000299155.1 Elephantulus edwardii
AATCGGCACACACCCCTGTAGTTCTGACGCACGACCCCCATCTCCAGGTATCGCATAGCTCCCCCCGAGCCCGGCTCGCACCCCAAAGCCAGCTCTGAACTTTGGGACTGCCCAGGTGCTGTGCGCAGACGCAGTAGATGGTGGGAGTGGATTTGAATCAGGACACACCCCTGTATTTGTGACCCACGACCCCCATCTTTAGGTTTCGCATTGCTCCCCCCCGACCCGACTCGCACCCCCAGCCAGCTCTGAGCTTTGGGACTGGCCAAGGTGCTGTGCGAAGATGCACTGGACGGTGGGAGTGGACTTGAATCGGGACACACCCCTGCAGCTCTGACTTCACCCCCATCTTCAGGTATCGACTTGCTCACCCCCGAAAGTGCTCGCACCCCCCGCCAGCTCTGAACTTTGTGACTGGCCAAGGTGCTGTGCGCAGATGCAGTGGACGGTGGGAGTGGACTTGAATTGGGACACACCCCTGCAGCTCTCACCCACGACTCCCATCTCCTGGTATCGCATAGCTTCCCCCCGACCCGGTTCGCACGCCCCAGCCAGCTCTGAATTTTGGGACTGGCCAAGGTGCTGTTCGCAGACGCAGTGGACGGTGGGAGTGGGCTTGAATCGAGGCACATCCCTGCAGCTCTGCCCCACGACCCCCATCTTGAGGTGTGACATTGCTCCCCCCCGACCCGGCTCACACCCCCAGCCAGCTCTCAACTTTGGGACTGGCCAAGGTGCTGTGCTCAGACGCAGTGGACGGGGGGAGTGGACTTGAATCGGGACACACCCCGGCGGTTCTGGCCCACAACCCCCATGTTCAGGTATCGCATTACTCCCACCCCCAGGCCGGCTCGCACCCCCCAGCCAGCTCTGAACGTGGACTGGCCAAGGTGCTGTGCGCAGATGCAGTGGACGGTGGGAGTGGACTTGAATCCGGACACACCCCGGCAGCTCTGGCCCACAACCCCCATCTTCAGGTATCACATTGATAATTCCCGACTCGGCTCTCACCCCCCACTCCCGCCAGTTCGGAACCTTGGGACTGGCCAAGGTGCTGTGTGCAGATGCAGTGGACGATGGGAGTGGACCTCAATCGGGACACACCCCGGCAGCTCTAACCCACGACACTTATCCTCAGGTATCGCATTGTTCCCCCCCGACCCGGCTCGCACCTCCCTGCCAGTTCAGAAAGTTGGGACTGGCCAAGGTGCTGTGCG
>NW_006402659.1:3414-4767 GCF_000299155.1 Elephantulus edwardii
GACCCCCATCTTCAGGTATTGCATTGCTCTCCCTGACCCGGCTCGCACACCCAGCCAGCTCTGAAATTTGGGACTGGCCAAGGTGCTGTGCGAAGACACAGTGGACGGTGCAAGTGGACTTGAATCGGGACACACCACTGCAGCTCTGACCTATGACCCCCATCTTCACGTTTCCCATTGCTCTCCCCCGACCCGGCTCGCACGCCCTGCCAGCTCTGAACTTTGGGACTCGCCACGGTGCTGTGCGCAGACGCAGTGTACGGTGGGATTGGACTTAAATCGGGACATGCCCCTGCAGCTTTGAAACACGACCCCCATCTTCAGGTGTCACATTGCTCCCCCCTGACCCGGCTCGCACCCCCAGCCAGCTCTGACCTTTAGGACTGGCCAAGGTGCTGTGCGCAGACGCAGTGGACGGTGGGAGTGGACTTGAATTGGGACACACCCCGGCAGCTCTGACTGATGACCCCCATCTTCAGGTATCGCTTTGCTCCCCCTCAGCCCGGCTCACAACCCATAGCCTGCTCTGAACTTTGGGAGTGACCAAAGTGCTGGGTGCAGATGCAGTGGACCATGAGAGTGGACTTGAATCGGGACACACCCCTGCAGCTCTGACCCACGACCCCCATCTTCATGTATCGACTGGCTCACCCCCTACCCCGCTCACACCCCCCAGCCAGCTCTAAAGTTTAGGAGTGGCCAAGGTGCTGTGTGCAGATGCAGTGGACAGTGAGAGTGGACTGGAATCGGGACACACCCCTGCAGCTCTGACCCATGACCCCCATCTTCAGGTATTGCCTTGCCCCCCCCCGACCCGGTTCGCACCCCCCCCAATTCTGAACATTGGGGCCCTTGGGCCTTCGGCCCTCGTGCCAGGAATTTAAGATAATGGGGGGAAACTGAACAAAAACAAAAACGAAACAAAAAACCCCACAAAAGGACAAAAAAATATAGACCAAATTTATAGCATATTTCAACAGCACTTGAAATAGTTGTTCAATATTGACGGTTTAGTTTCTTTAGACTACAAACTCCTGTTTGGCCCTTCCACCTGGGTCCCATCAACCTAAGCAAAAGGAATGCACTGGACATCTTTATAGAGAAGCAGGCACATCAAACCAAGAACCAACTAACACCTTCGTTTTCCACTTCAATGTCCTGAAAGAAGCAGGGTACCTCATTCAGCACGCAAGCCGAAAACAAGATATCTCCCCAAAAAAATGACACAGTAGCAATGGATTTCATGAAGCCAGAAAGTTTGATGGAACTTTCTGATGCAGAATTTAGAAAAAAGATGATTGAATGCTTTCAATGGATGAAAAACAAACTTGAAGAATTACAGGACACTATAGT
>NW_006402660.1:0-4834 GCF_000299155.1 Elephantulus edwardii
AATGAACATATACAGAGATTTTGGATTACCATTTATTCTTTGTTGCATTTTTCTCCCTGCCCACCCCTCCCCTCCAGTTCGCGCTTCTCTTTGAAAAGTAAAAGAAAAATTCCTTCGTTGGCATGCAATCCCCTTGCCCCCTCCCTCTGCCCAAGTACACTCCACTATGCAACCTTGATTCTGGACTCTTGTCATAACCATAATACCCAATCATATCATTGCTTTTAAAATGTTCTCCCTCTCATCTGTTTCAATGCAGTATAAATAATTTATCCAGTTTTTCTCATTCTTAGTCCAACCCCAATGTCAGTACTATTCTACAGCAGTGGCACTATGCAGTATTTGTCTTTTTGTGACTGAGATACTTCAATCAGCATAATGTCCTCCAGGGTCACCCATTTTGCATAATGTTGCATGAGTTCCTGTTTTTCAATGCACTGTAGTATTCCAGTTTGTGAATATAATACAGCATCTCTATCCATTCATTTGTTGATGGACACGTAGGTTGTTTCCAAATCCTTGCTATTGTGAACAAAGCCACGATAAACATGGGTGTGCGTCAGTTATGGTCTCTTTGGAGTATATTCCCAGTAGTGGAATTGCTGGGTCAAATGGTATCTCTATTTGCAACTTTTTGAGAAAATGCCACACTACCTTCCACAATGATTGTACAATTTTACACTTCCACAAGCTGTGAATAAGGGTCCCAGTTCCTCCACAACCTAGCCAGCATTTTTTGCTTGCTGTTCTGTTATATTTTGCTATTCTTACTGAATTGTCTTGATTTGCATCTCTCTTAGAGGTGGGGATTTTGAACATTTCTTCATGTGTTTGCTGTCCATCTGAATGTCTTCTTTGGTGAAGTGTCTGTTCATATCCTGTGCCCATTTTTCAATTAGATTGTTTACTTTTATCTTGTTGTGGTGCTCAAGTATTTTATAAATTCTAGATATAAGTCTCTTTTCTGACATGTCATTACCAAATACTTTTTCCCAATCTGTGGCTTCCCTTTTTTACCCTGTTGGAGAAGTTTTGGGATGTGCATAGGGATTTGATACTTAGAAGGTCCCATTTATCTATTTTATCTTCTCCTGGTTGTAGATAAATGTTAATTTTGATACATCTAATTTTATCATGTCTCCCTTCCAGATTTATCAGTAGAAAATAGTCTTCTTCATTCTGTTTTTATCAAAAGTTGTGAATTGCACACCTTTGTGTTAGCAGCAAAACTTCCTACACACTCACATTTACTCACTCACTTGTTGAGTCAGAAAGGACATGTAGTTGACTATCCAGAGGATGTAAGAAGTTGTAAATGCACTTTGTGGGGTAAATGTGGGAATTGCAGGGTTAACTATGGGCTGGTTTGACAAAAACAATGATAATTAGCATTGAAGGAGATTTCCTATATTTCTGCCTCTGAGCCGTTGGTAGATTTAAATAAACCACTTTTGAGTTAGGATTAGCAGTATAACTCCTTACCCATCCTTACCCATTAAGCCACCAGAACTCCCTAGGATTATGCCTTTTTTTTTAGATAAAAGATATTATAGATATCTATAAATATCTATAGATACCTATAAATATCTATAGATATCATATCCATCTATAGATATTATAGATAAAACTATAATACCTCACCCATGCCTGGTAACTCTAAATACTAAATATGTAACATAACAAAGAACTTTTCCAACTGTACAGTAATTGGAAACTTTTATTAGCAGAGATTGAAAATTATATTTTAAAATTATTTTTAAGTGAAAATTTACAAATCATATTGGGTTTTCATTTTTACTTTTTTACGATTATTCACTCACATTGTGTTCCACAATATCAATGACAACACCTGATCATTCATCCCACACTGCCCTTCCTTTTACCTAGCCCAATAAGTGCTGTGATTCTATCAATTAATATTCTCCTCCTTTTTCCCTTTCCTAGTAATACTATATGCAATCCTTTCTCTGGTTTTTTGGTAGCAGTGGTCTTATAAAGCATTTTTTATTGACTTATTTCACTCAGTATAATGTCTTCTACACTCATGCATCTCATACAGTGTTTTACTATGTTGCATAGTACTCCATTATGTGAATGCATGGTAGATTTTCTATCCATTTGTTTGTTGATAGTCATTTGAGTTTTTTCCATTTCTTTGCTATAATAAGTAATGTTCTAGTAAGCATGAGTGTGCACATATCTGTTAGTATTGCAGTTTTTACTTCCTTAATGTCTATTCATAGTCGTGAAGTAGTCTTATCAAATGCTACTTCTATTTTAAACTTCTTAAGAAAACATCAAACTGTTTTCCAGAGTGGATGCACTATTGTACATTCCCACCAGCAATGTATGAGAGTTCCAATCTCACAGCCACCTCCTCAGATTTTCGGTGTTTTTGGTTGGTTGGTTTTTTTTTAGCATTTGCTTTTTCTGGCAGTATATGCTGAACTGTGCTACTTTTCTGAGGTAAGATGACATCTCATTGCTGTTTCAATTTGCATCTCTCTCATAGCTAGGGATATTGAGCATTTCTTCATGTATTTGTTGGCTAGATAAATGTTTTCTTCAGTGGAGTCTCTTCATATCTTCTGTCCATTTTGTAATCACTTTTTTTTTGTTTGAAATAAAAAGGAAAGAAACCCCAGATAAACAAAACTGTACTGAAGAAGAAAAACAAAGGAGGTCTTACAATTATTGATCTCAAAACCTATTACTACACAGCCAGCTAAGTAATCAAAATAACATAGTACTGGTACAACAACAGATATGTAGATCAATTATATAGAATAGAGAATCCAGAAATCATACCATGCCCCTATCGTCAATTGATCTTTGACAAGGATATGAAACTTATTAATAGGGACATGAGTTTACCTCTTTATCCAATGGTGTTTGCAAAAGAGGAGTATCTATCTAAAAAAAACTAAAACTGCATTCACACCTTACACCATATACAAACCTAACTCAAGATAGATCTAGGATCCATGATTAAAACCAAAAACTATAAAGGTCATTGGTCACTGGTCTGTCCATTTGCTGTACAGAGAGAGGTAACTCATGGTTGATGTGATGCTAAACACTGTGATATTGATGTGTCAAATAAGATAATGGTTGCCCATAGTGGACAGTGTTTGGTGGAGCTCCCTAATTAAAACAAGCTTGAAAAAAAGAAGAAAAAAAAAACCCCAAGCTTGGAAACAGGAGTGGCATCCACTTTCGAAATAGCTTACCTCTAGAAACTTTATGAACTTGCGGAAAAACTGACAGTTATATAAGCGCTCAGGCCTTTTGTTTATAGGGTTGCTATGAGTCATCTTGACAACACTTAACAACAACAACGTAAGGATCATTAGAGAAAAATAAAATGGGGAAAATTTAGGAGCATAAATAACCAAATATAGCAAAAAATGCACGACTAGGAGAAGAAAACATTAATAAAGGGGATCCTATAAAAACTAAATGCCACATTCATGAAGAAATTTGAAAATTGTCTTTAACAGACTATCTAAAGTAATTCTTTTTCTTTAAAAATTTGCATCTAAGTATTTTGAGTTAAGATAGAATCAAACTCAATTTGTTTTTTGTTTATTTTGGTTTTGTTTTCTTAGCATTTTAAAATAAAACGTTTATTTTATATTGGATTGCTTGAAAGCTTGTATACATTGCTGTTCATATTGGATCTTTCCCCTTTCCTTCACCCAACCCTCCATCCACCCATCAAATCATGCTACCCTATGATTACCTCACTATGCCTAATCCCCCACCCATCCTCAGTTTTAAAAGGATAGACGGCCACGTTCACCCTCAAATTTCATTTTCCTCCTTTATTGTGGTTACTGTTTTGGTGGTTGTTAGGTGTAATTGAGTTGATTTTAACTTATTACAACAATCCTGTGAACAACATATCAAAGCTTTGCTGTAACTTGAACACTCCTCATACTCTTCACTATGTTCAAAACCACTGTTGAAGTCACCACATCAACCCATCTCAATGGGAGTCTTCCTCTCCTTCATTGACCCTCTACTTTTTCTAGGCATTATGTTTTTTTCCCAAGGACAGGTGTTTCTTGACAACCTGCCTAAAACATTTAAAATCAAGTTTCACCATTCTTGGAATGTTCTAAGGAGCATTCTTGTTACATTTCCTTCAAGACAACTGGAATAGTCCATAGCATAGTCTTCTGCCAACACTACAGTGCAGAGGCATGAATTCTTCTTATTGTTGTTGGATACTGTTGAGTTGGAACTGATCCTTCGTTGACCCTCTGGCAGATTTTCAGAGGCGTTTAATCACACAGGATGACGCTGCCCATCCTTCCCCTGCAGAGCAACTAATGGATTCAAACTACTTGCTTTTGAGAGCTTCTAAATTCTTCTTAGGCCTTTTTTAGTCACTGTTGAACTTTCAGATATATAAGTTGTTGTTGTTGTTGTTGTTGTTGTTGTTGTTGTTATGTGCCGTCGAGTAATTTAAAATAGTATGACTTGAGTCAGGGGTATCCTTGCTCTATAACACTTTAAAACGCCCTTGACAGAAGATTTTTTTTATAGTCTTTAAATGGAACTATCAAATGTGCTTGTTATTATAACTCAGAAAATTAAGGTTAAATACTTACACTTCTCAATTTTTGAAAGGTTATAGAATATGTTTATTTTACTCAATCACTTTGACTATGGTAAAAAAATTGGAAACTAACTTTCTGTCAACTTTTCCAAAACCTGAAAGAAACTTAGTCTATTAGTGGAAAAATTAAGATGATTTATCTATGTCAATATGTATATAGAATGTATATCTATGTTTAATACATATACACACACGTATATATAGACATAT